>NW_008358866.1:12298825-12301991 GCF_000622305.1 Nannospalax galili
ATTCCACCCAAGCACCAAAGAATACACTTTCTACTCAGCACCTCATGGAACTTTTTCAAAAATTGACCACATACTAGGACACAAAACAAACCTCAAAAAATACAAAAAATTGAAATAATTCCATGTGTTCTATCAGACCATAGTGCAAGAAAGCTCAAAATCAACACTGGACAAAGCCTTAGTCACTACATGAACTAGTGGTGATTTAACAACACACTCCTAAACAATGAGTGGATCAAAGGAGAAATTAAGAACAAAATAAAAGAATTCCTGGAAGTCAACAAAAAGGACTATACAACACAACATAATCCCTGGGGACACTTTAAAGCAGTCCTAAGAGAGAAGTTTATAGCTCTAAGTGCCTACATTAAAAAACTAAAAAGAGCCCAAATAAATGACCTAACACTGCAACTCAAGACACTGAAAGGCAAGGAAAAATAAAACCCAAACCCAGCAGAAGAGAAGAAATAACAAAAATCTGAGTAGAAATTAATGAAATAGAAACAAAGAAAACAATACAAAGAATCAATGAATCTAAGAGCTGGTTCTTTGAAAAACTAAACAAGATAGACAGACCCTTAGGCAAGTTAACCAAAAGAAAGAAAGAGCAAATCTAAAACAACAAAATCAGAGATGAAAGGAGAAACATCATAACAGACACCCAAAAGATCCAGACCATTATAAGGGAATATTTTAAAAACCTATACACTACTAAATTTGAAAATGTAAAAGAAATGGATGGATATCTAAAATCATGGCAACCACCAAAGTTAAACCAAGAAGATATCAACAGTTTAAACAGACGTATAACATATAAAGAAATTGAAACAGTAATGCAAAGCTTCCCAACTAAAAAAAGCACAGGCCCAGAAGGATTTACAGGAGAATTCTACCAGACATTTAAAGAAGACCTCCAACCAATACTACTTAAATTATTCAAAATGATAGAAAGAGGGGGAGAACTCCCAAGTTCCTTCTATGATGCCAGCATGAGTCTAATACCCAAACCAGGTAAAGATAGAACCCAAAAAGAAAACAATGGACCCATATCCTTAATTAACATAGATGCAAAAATTCTCAACTAAATACTTGCAAACCACATACAGACACTCAATAAAAAGATCATTCACCATGATCAAGTAAGTTTTATCCCAGAGATGCAGGGCTGGTTCAATATATGCAAGTCAATAAACATCATTAATCATGTAAATGAACTCAAAGACAAGAACCACATGGTCATCTCAATAGATGCAGAAAAGGCTTTTGACAAAATTCAGCATGCATTTATGTTCAGAATGCATTTACGTTCAAAGTCCTAGAGGAAATTGGATGGGAGGGAACATACCTCAACATAATTAAACCTGTATACATCAAACCCACAGTCAACATCATTCTAAATGGAAAAAACTGGAAGCATTCCCATTAAAATCAGGAACCAGACAAGGATGTACACTATCTCCAACCCTTTTCAAAATAGTGCTTGAATCTCTTGCTAGAGCAATAAGACAGGAGAAGGAAATTAAAGGAGCACTAATTGGAAAAGAAGAGGTCAAACTATCACTTTTTGCAGATGATATGACACTATACCTAATGGATCCCAAAGTTCCAACAGAAAACTTCTAGAACTGATCAACACTTTCAGTATATCTGCAGGTTATAAAACCAATCTACAAAAATCCGTAGCCTTTCTGTATACCAATAATAAGCAATTGGAGAAAGAATACAGGGAAATGCTCCCATTCACAAATGCTGCAAAAATTTTTTTTGAAATAAATCTGAACAAAGACACCAAAGATCTCTACAATGAAAATTTTAAATCATTAAAGAGATTGAGGAAGACACCAGAGATGGAAGGACCTCCTATGCTTATGAATTGGAAGAATTAATATTGTGAAAATGACCATCCTATCAAAAGCAATGTATAGATTCAATGCAATCTCAATCAAAATCCCCATAACATACTTCACAGAATTAGGAAAAATCATCCTTAAATTTGTATGAAAGTACAAAAACCACAGATAGCTAAAGCAACCCTGAGCACAAAGAGCAATGCTGGGGGGAATTACTATACTGTATCTCAAAGTATACTACAGAGCTATAGTCATAAAAACAGCATGGTACTGGCACAAAAATAGACATATAGATCAATGGAACATCATTGAAGATCCAAACCAAGTACACACAATTTAAGCCACCTGATATATTACAAAGGTGCAAAGAACACACACAGGAGGAAAGACAGCATCTTCAAAAAATGATGCTGATGAAACTGAATCTCCACCTGCAGAAGACTTGAACTAGATTCTTATCTTTCGCCTTGCACAAAAGTCAACTCTGAATGGATCAAAGACCTCAATGTGAAACTGGAAAACCTGAAACTATTAGAAGAAAGCATTGGCAGTACCCTACAAGATACAGGTGTAGGAAAAGATTTTCTAAATTGTCCAGATGCTCAGGAATTAAGGTCAGCAGTCAACAAGTGGGACCTCATTAAACTAAAAGGCTTCTGTATAACAAAAGAAACAATAAAAAATGAATAGAAAACCCACAGAATGGGAAAAAATTTCACCAGTAACACATCAGACAGAGGTTTAACATCCAGAATATATAAAGAAATCAAAAACAAAGAATTAAGAAACCAAACGACCCAGTTAAAAGATGAGCTAAAGATCTGAACAGAGAGTTCTCAAAGGAAGAAATAAAGATGGCTAAGAAACATCTCAAAAAGTGTTCAACATCGTTAGTAATTATGGAAATGGAAATTAAAAATACCCTAAGGTATCACCTTACCCCAATCAGACTGGCTAGGATCAAGAGAACAAATGATACCAAATGCTGGTGAGGATGTGGAGAAAGTGGAACGCTCATTCACTGCTGGTGGGATTGCAAACTTGTGCAACCCCCATGGAAAACAGTGTGGAGAACTCTTAAATAACTAAAAATGAACCTACCATATGACCCGGTTATACCATTCTTTGGAATATACCCAAAGGACTCATCTTATTGTAAAGACACTTGTACAACCATGTTTGTTGCTGCTCTTTTCACAATAGCTAAGAGATGGAAGCCATCCACGTGCCCCTCAGCTGAGGAGGGGTTAACAAAAATGTGGTATATTTATACAATAGAGTTCTATTCAGCAGTAAAGAAAGATGAAACGATGAAA
>NW_008358866.1:12302010-12302971 GCF_000622305.1 Nannospalax galili
TAAAAAAAACTGTTATTCTAGGTGAAGTAACACAGATTCAGAAAAACAAACGATGTATGTTCTCCCTCATATGTGGATCCTAGCACCAAATCCTTTTAAATTCTATGTCCTTTCAATAAGATAATGCTGTAAGGCAGTCTGTTGTGTATGAAATAACTACTATCATTAAGACTTCAGCTGTGTCTGCTTGCTAAACATTGTCACAACTGGCCTTGTTGACGGTTGTGTTCATTCATTAAAGGAGGGCCAACCAGGGTCTTTGGACCCTCACAGGAGT
The DNA here is from genome assembly GCF_000622305.1 of Nannospalax galili. NCBI lineage: Eukaryota > Metazoa > Chordata > Mammalia > Rodentia > Spalacidae > Nannospalax > Nannospalax galili. Next base: position 12,302,288 of record NW_008358866.1, read on the forward strand.
ATCCAGCCACTCTTCCCAGCCAACTGTATGTAATTTTGCCCTAATCACACATAGCCTCCTGGATTTGTGGAGGACTAAATTACACAATCTGAGGAAGGCTAGGAAGAGAAGGCATGACCCATGCTGGGTAAAGGCTTTCCAGTGTGCATTCCCTCAGGTCATACCTACACCTCAGCAAACCCTCAGTTATCTCGGTAAGTAAACTCAGTAAATTCATTAGTTCCCCAGTAAAACTTTAATCAAACATTGGCTTGACTCTAGAACCTTAAAAGGGAATAAGCATTGCTTAGCATCCCCAGGAAAAGAAGTCTCACAAAAGATGGAAAATCTATTTGTTAATGCTGTTATGTCTCATAATTATTATAAAAGAAAATGAGAATGTAAAAGATGTTAAAAGGATATGGGAATGGAGATATTTTCCAAAATAGAAAAAATGAAAAAGCCTAAGCAAGTCAGGGATGACAGAATATATGGGCTCCGGGGGGGGGGGCAGCTATGGTTGGGAGCCATTTGGGAAGTGGGTATATAGATGAATAAGATTGTTTGGGATGTTCTCTATGACATACACACAAAAAAATCAACAAATTTTAAAAATGAGTTATATTTGAGGAGAAAACATAAAAATTTATTTCGTGTTAATTAGTAGAGGTGATAAACATTATCACTGAAATCTACCTGATGCCT
>NW_008358866.1:12303350-12304199 GCF_000622305.1 Nannospalax galili
GTGCTTTCCAGACACTAGGCTTAAGTCTACATAAAAAGTTATTTAGACAATTATTTCTCATTGATGATTTTGTTCCTAACCAGAAAGTGATGCTCAGATACAAGACTTCAAATCTTGTTCTGCAATACTGTAGTACCCACTTGTAGCTAAGGAAGACAACCAGCTATTGTTCTAAAATAATGGATAAATGTGTCTTCTCCCCCCATTTAGAAGCCTTTGAGAGGAAACTGACATTGATTCTAACCACTCCAATAGCTATCAAAATACCTGAAAGCAAATCCTGAATCCATCACTCTAGAGTCCAGCCTTGGAAGACAAAAGAAAAATGAGGAACCCAATAGAGGGATGCTTTTGGACGCCCTTGTCAAGAAATTCCAATGGACTCTCATATGAACATTTGAAAATTGCCCTGTTCTGACTTTTTTCTAGTTCCCTGTCTAGAACTTATAATGCTAATTACTCTTGCCTTTATTTCTCTTTCACATCTCCTAGTCAGGATTCAAAGACTTTCTTTTCCTCCTTGAGATAATAGTTATGCAATTTGGGAGTCTTTTAGATAGACCCACTGAAGGGATATTCCAATTGCCTCACCCTGCGTCCCTGCTCAGCATGGAAGAAGCCAGAGCAGTCTGCGTCCTGATTCCCTATTGGCAATTTGGGTAATCTCTTCAGAGGATAGTGTGATAAGAATAGGAGGTAGGAATTCGCTACGCAGTTAGGGTAAAAAGACCCCAAAGAAAAGTAGCCAGTTTTTTGGCTAAAACTCACAATGTTTTGGGCCTCTTAGCAACCTACTCCATTCCAAAGGCCAAAAATGTCAAAAATATTTGGGAGCTTTTATCTAATCCT
>NW_008358866.1:12304340-12309052 GCF_000622305.1 Nannospalax galili
ATTTGATCAAAACACCTTATATGCATGTATGAAATTCTCAATAAATTATTTATTTAAAAAAAAGAAAAAAGCAGTAAAAGGTCCTGCTTGACTGTGGCTGGCTTCACTTGGAAATATGGAGGAAATGTTTCCTCTGAGTTAACCCTCCTTTTTGTAGATAGGACACTGGTTCAAGTCCATCTGGTGGGTTTTCCATGGCCTCCCTGAACAAGATGACAGGTGACCTCTCACCACAGTTATATGGCATTTTAAGAGATGCTCCATAGCCCCCTGGAACTTAGTCATTCTTGGAGGGCAAGGAGTAAAAAACTGTCCTTTAAGTACCTCTGACCAGATTAGTATAGGCCTCAAAGTATAACTGTTAAACATTCAAGAAGGTAAGTTCCACCAGTCTGGTACTTTTAGTTACCATGTGCTATATAGATAAAGCTTGGGAAAACCTCAAATGTTCTCAAACAAACATTGGCTAGACAAATATTTTGTCCTTTAAACTAATTGACTAAACTACGACCTTAGTAATTTTAAGATTATGTGTATATTATTTTTGTCTCATCCTTTATATATCATAACAAACCTACAAAGACCTATATCAATTGCTTAGGCTTTCTCATTTTTTCTATTTTGGAAAGTATCTCCATTCTCACAGCCTTTTAACATCTTTTACATTCTCATTTTCTTTTTTAATAATTATGAGACATAATAACATTAACAAATTAATTTTCCACCTGTTGTGAGAATTCTTTTCCTGGGGAATATTAAGTAATTATCGTCCCTGGAAAACAAGTGAATTTACTGAGCTTACTTACCGAGATGACTGAGGGGTTGCTGACGTGTATGAGTGAACTGAGGGTATGCACACTGGAAAGCCTTCACAGAACATGGATCAAGCGTTCTTTTCCTAGCCTTCCCCAGATGATATACTTTAGTCTTCCCGAATCCAGGAGACCATGTGTGATTAGGGCCAAAATACATACAGTTGGCTGGGAAGAGTGGCTGGATACTCCTGTGAGGGTCCAAAGACCCTGCTTCCCCCTCCTTTAATGAAAAAGTGAAACTGTCAACAAGCTGGATTGTGATGATGTTCAGCAAGAGGCACAGCTGAAGTCGTGATGATGGTAGTTATTTCACACAAAAGAGACTGCTGTACAGCATCATCTTATTAAAAGAACATGGAATTTAAAAGGATTTGGTGCTAGGATCCACATATGATGGAGAGCATATGTCTTTTGTTGTTTGAGTCTGTGTTACTTAACTTAGTATAACAGTTTGCAGATCCTTCCATTTACCTACAAATTTCATCATTTCATCTGAATAGAACTCCATTGTATAAACATACCACATTTTTGTTAACCACTCATCAGTTGAGGGGCACTTAGGTTTCTTCCATCTCTTAGTTGTTGTGAAAAGAGCAGCAACAAACATGGTTGTACAAGTGTCTCTACCACAGGATGAGTTCTTTGGGTATATGCCAAGAAGTGGTGTAGCTGGGCCATATGGTAAGTTAATTTGTAGTTTTTTAAAGAGTTCTCCACACTGTTTTCCATAGGGGTTGCACAAGTTTTCAATCCTACCAGCAGTGAATGAGAGTTCCCCTTTTTCCACATCCTCGCCAGCATTTGGTATCATTTGTTCTCTTGATCCTAGCCAGTCTGATTGTGGTAAGGTGAAATCTCAGGGTAGTTTTAATTTGCATTTCCCTAAGTACTAACAATGTTGAACACTTTTTAAGATGTTTCTTAGCAATCTTTATTTCTTCCTTCAAGAACTCTGTGTTTAGATCTTTAGTCCTTCTTTTAATTGGGTCTTTTGGTTTCTTGCTTCGTTAAGTTCTTTATATATTTTGGATGTTAAACCTCAGATGTGTCACAAGTGAAGATTTTTTTCTACTCTGTGGGTTTTCTATTCACTTTTTTGATTGTTTCTTTTGCTGTACAGAAGCTTTTTAGTTTAATGAGGTCCCACTTGTTGACTGCTGACCTTAATTCTTGAGCATCTTCTGTACAATTTAGAAAATCCTTTCCTCCACCTATATCTTGTAAGGTACTGCCAATATTTTCTTCTTCTAATAGTTTCAGGGTTTCTGGTTTCACATTGAGATCTTTGATCCATTTGGAGTTGACTTTTGTGAAAGGTGAAAGATAGGGATCTAGTTTCATTTTTCTACAGGTGGAGATCCAGTTTTGCCAGAACCATTTGTTGAAGAGGCTGTCTTTACTCCATTGTGTGTTCTTGGCACCTTTTTCAAATGTCAGGTGGCTGAAATTGTGTGTACTTGGTTTTGGTACACACAATGTTCCATTGATTTTGTGACTATTTTTGTGCCAATACTACACTGTTTTTATGACTATAGCTCTGTAATACACTTTGAGATGTGGTATAGTATTCCCCCAGCTCTTTGTGATCAGGGTTGCTTTGGCTATCTGGGGTCTTTTGTGCTTCCATATGAATTTAGGATTTTTTTTTCGAATTCTGTGAATTATATCATGGAGAATTTTGATTGAGATTTCACTGAATCTATACATGGCTTTTGGAAGGATGGTCATTTCCACAATATTAATTCTTCCAGTCTGTGCTGGATAGCTTTAGTGTCAACTTGACACACCTGGGTTGAGGGAGCCTCAATCGGGGAATTGCCTCTATTGGACTGGCCTGTGGCCATGTCTGAGGGGCATCTTCTTGATGAGTGATGTGGGAGGGCCCAGCCCACTGTGGGTGGTGCCACCTCTGGGCAGGTGGGCCTATGTTGCATAATAAAGCAGGCTGAACAGGGGCCAGGGGAGCAAGCCGGTAAGCAGGGTTCCTCCATGGCCTGTGCTCCAGTTCCTGCTTCCAGGTTCCTACCTTGGGCTCCCTGATGAACTGCAACTGGGGAGTTGTAAGCTAAATAAACCCTTTCCTCCCCAAGTTGTTAGTAGTCAGAGTGTTTTGTCACAGCAATGGAGAAACAAACTAAGACACAGTCCATGAGCAAGGGAAGTTCTTACAGCTACTAGTGTCATCCTCAATCTCTAATGATTGAAAATTTTCAATTGTAGAGATCTTTGCTGTGTTTGGTGGGGTTTATTGCCAAGATTTTTTTTTTTTTGCAGTGATTGTGAGTGGAAGCATTTCCCTATGTACTCTCCAGTTGCTTGTTATTGTTATATAGAAAGGCTATTGAATTTTTTGATTGATTTTATGACCTGACACTATACTGAAAGTATTGATCAGTTCTAGTTTTCTGGTGGAACTTTTGGGATCTCTTAGGTACAGAATCATATCGTCTGCAAAAAGGGATAGTTTGACCTCTTCTTTTGCAATTATTATTCCTTTAATTTCCTTCTTCTGTCCCATTTCTCTAGCAAGAGTTTCAAGCACTGTGTTAAAAAGGAGTGGAGATAGTGGACATCCTTGTCTAGTTCTTGATTTCAATGGGAATGCTTCCAGTTTTTCTCCATTTAGAATGATGTTGGCTGTGGGTTTGTTGTATATAGCTTTAATTATGTTGAGGCATGGTCCCACCAATCCAATTCCCTTTAGAACTTTTATCATGAATCCATGCTGAATTTTGTCAAAAGCCTTTTCTGCATCTATCGAGATGACAATGTGGTTTTTGTCTTTGGGTCCATTTATATGATTAATGACATTTATTGAGTTGCATATATTGAACCATCCCTACATCTTTGGAATAAAGCCCACTTGATCATGGTGAATGATCTTTTTGATGTACATCTGTATGTGGTTTGTCAGTATTTTGTTGAGAACTTTTCAATCTTTGTTCATTAAAGATATGAGTCTATACTTTTCTTCTTTTTTTTTTTTTTGGTTGTGTCTTTACTTGGTTTGTGTATTAAAGTGATGCTCGCTTCATAGAAGTAATTGGGAGTTCACCTGTTTCTATAATTTTGAATAATTTAAGTAGTGTTAGTTGGGGGTCTTTTTAAATGTCTGGTAGAACTCTGCTGTAAATCCATCTGGGCCTGGGCTTTTTGTAATTGGGAGGCTTTTTGTTTTACTGTTTCAAGTTCCTTATATGTTATGGATCTGTTTAAATTGTTGATTTCCTTTTGGTTTAACTTTGGTGGTTCTCCTGATTTTAGATATCCATCCATTTCCTTTAGATTTTCAAATTTAGTAGAGTGTAGGTTTTTTAAATATTCTCTTATAATGTTGTGGATCTTTTGGGTGTCTGCTGTGATATTTCCCCTTTTACCTCTGATTTTGTTGATTTGAATTTGCTCTTTCTTTCTTCTGGTTAACTGGGCTAAAGGTCTATTTTGTTTAGCTTTTCAAAGAACCAGCTATTAGATTTGTTGATTATTTTATTGTTTTCTTTATTTCTATTTCATTAATTTCTACTCAGATTTTTGTTATTTCTTCTCTTCTGCTGGGTTTGGGTTTCATTTCTTCTTGCCTTTCCAGCATATTGAGTTGCAGTGTTAGGTCATTTATTTGGGCTCTTTTTAGTTTTTTAATGTAGGAACTCAGAGCTATTAAACTTCCCCCTTAGGACTACTTTTAAAGTATCCCAGAGGTTTTGTTGTGTTGTATTGTCCTTTTTGTTGAATTCCAGGAATTCTTTTATTTCTTTCTTAATTTCTCCTTTGACCCATTCATTGTTTAGGAGTGTGTTGTTTAATCACCATGAGTTTATGTAGTGACTAGGGCTTCTTCCAGTTTTAATTGTGAGCTTTATTGCATTGTGGTCTGATAGAATGCATGGAATTATTTCA
>NW_008358866.1:12309456-12339980 GCF_000622305.1 Nannospalax galili
GTTTGTTTGTAATATTCTTTTCCATCATTTTGCCTTAAGGTAGTGCCTGTTCTTGAGGGTGAGATGGGTTTCTTACAGACAGCAAAGAGATGGATTTTGTTTCATAATACATTTACTTAGCCCGTGTCTTTTGACTGGGGGGTTCAGTTCATTGTTATTTAAGGTTATTATTGAAAGATGTGTATTGGTTGACATCATTTTGATTGCTGTTTGTGTTCTTTGTCTAATTTTCTGTTTCCTAGATTATACCTCTATTTATTTTCTTTCGTTGCCCCTGGGGTATAGTTGTTTCTGTCTCTGCTCTCTGTGTTGTTTCAAGTATTCTTTGAAGGGGTAGTTTTATGGAAATTTATTCTTTCAGGCTATTCATATCATGGAAGATTTTTCCTTCCACCTCAACTATAATAGACATTTTTGCTGGGTAAAGTATTCTGGGCTGGAATCTATTGTCTTATAGAACTGGAAACACCTTGGTCCAGGCTCTTCTGCCTTTGATAGTTTGCATTGATTAGTCAGCTGTAATTCTGATGGGCTTTCTTTCCTTTGTATGTGACTTGTTGTTTTTCTTTTGCTCCTTTCAGTACCCTCTCTTTGTTCTGTACATTTAGTGTTTTTACTGTGATATGTTGTGGGGAGTTTCTTTTCTGATCCTGTCTATTTGGTGTTCTATGTGCTTCTTGTATTTGTATGGGGATGTCTTTCCTTAATTTTGGGAAATTCTCTTCTACAAATCTGTTTAAAATCTGGTCAATACCATTAACCTGAAATTCTTCTACTTCTTCTGTGGCTTTGATCCATAGATATGGTCTTTTCATGGTGTCTCACATCACTTGCATATTCCATTCCACGTTTTAAAAAATTTTTCATAATCTTTGCTTGAGTGGTCCAATTCTTCAATTTATTCTCTAGCCTTGTAATCTGTTTTCCATTTCATTCATTCTAGTGGTGACGCTTTCCCCTGTTGTTTCAAGTTGGATTTTTGAGTTTTGCACTTCCTTTCTGCCTGAGTTTTCTTCAAAGTTTCTATCTCTTTTGTGAATTCATTCAGAAGTTTATCCCTGTCTTCTTTTAGTTCTTTGATTTCTTTGTTCATGTGTTCTTTAAATTCCTTCAATTTCTTGATCATGTTTATGATTTTTTTTTTAATTCCGTGTCCTGGGTTATCTCCAGGGGATTCTCCTTGTAAAATTCTTCTGAAGGACTGGTGGAGTTTGTTTGGAACTTCGTCTTTTGACTCTCCATTTTATTATTCTTTCATTGTGATTTTGGCATGTGAATTTCTTTTGTTATTTGTGATTATGATACGAAAATCAAATTAAAGTTTATTTCTGTTTATATTATTGGTGTGCCTTGGTCCTTTTCTTATTGGTTATGTAAAGCTGGTTGGTCCAGGTTTCAGGTTCTCACAGGTTTTATTTTGGAGGGCTCCCACAGAAGCCCAAGTCAGGTTCCAGTCAGGTACACTCAGGCTTCTTTATAAGGTTTTGACCCCTCCTAGTGGGAACTCAGAGCAAAATTTGGGAAGTTCCTTCGGGGGTTGGGGGGGTTGCTTATTTTGGAACTCTCAGGCAGTCTGCTGCATTCTCAGCCCCTATGCCAGAGGAAGGCCAGAACAGGCCCTCTCAGGGTGTCTGTTAAGATCTCAGCCTTAGTCTACCAAAGGCAGAGATCTCCCAGGGGCCTTGGGAAGGCCTCACATAATCCCAGTTAGGGGGCTGGGTATGGCGTGTTTAGGGGAAGCTCACCACCACGTGGAGGCAGGATCCAGGGCTCTGAGCTGGCCCCCTGAGTTCTCAGCCCCTATGCCTAGGGAGGCTGGAACAGGCACTCTCTGGCAGTCTGCTGCAATCTCAGCCTTATCCTACTAAAGGGCCTCTGTTAAGTTTTCATTCATACAATTCCCAGGGAGGCCAAAAGAGGGCATTGGATCCTGGAACTGGAGTTTTGGTTGTTAGCCACCATGTGGATGCTGGGAATCGAACCTGGGTACAGTGCAAGAGAAGTCAGTGCTCCTAACTACTGGTCTGTCTCTCCAGCCCCCGCTGGCAAGTTTTAAATATCAACTTGATATAGCCTAGAATCACCTGGGAAAAGAGTCTTAATGGGGAATTACCTCAATCAGATTGGTCTGTGGGAAATTATCCTGGTTGTTGATTGTTCCAGCCCACTGTGAATAGCACCCTTCCCCAGGGAAGAAGCTCATGAGCTGTATGAGTGAAGAAAGCTATCTGAGAAAGCAGAAGCAAATAAACAGCACAAGTCTTTCTTTCTGCTCTTGACTATGGATGTAGTGTTACTAATTGCTTGAGTTCCTGTCTTAATTTGCCACATTACAGTTAAACCGAATAAACAGTCTGACTCTTAATTAGTTTTTGAGAGCGGGCCTGAACTTGGAGTGTACCCATTTCCCCAAATGCCTCCTGGGACTGTGCTGTTGTGTCAGGCCTCACCCATAATTTTATTCAAAACAATTTCTCCTGCTTCAATGGAGGAACTACAAACTTTGCTCTTCCCTTATCTTAGACAATCTTTTCCTCTCAACCCTAGGCCTAAAACATCTTGTACACAAAATATCAAGCAATTCTTCTCAGTCTTCATTGTTTTTAATGAAGAAGCCCTGTCTTTTAGCACTTTGATATGCTAATTCTCAAGCATACCCACATTCATTAATCTATCTTTGGGTAAAGCAGAAAACTGAGGTGCTGAGGAATCAAGGTCAGGTCCCCAGGTCACAAAACACATAATTTAATGAACTTCCGTTAACTTTTCGGTTGCAAGGTCAGAAGAGGTCATTGACTCCACTGGAACTGGAGTTATGGAAGGTCGGTCATTAGCCACCATGTGGATGCTGGAACTGAACTCGGGTTTTCTACAAGAGCAACAAGTGCTCTTAACCACTGAGCTATCTCTCCAGTCCCAATGATACTGACTTCTTAAAGAAGGAAAAATACCTACAGATATGCACAGTCTACAGGTCTGAGCCTTCACATTTGGAATACAGGTCTTCAGTTCTGTCCTATGTGAATGCAGCTTTGGGCAGGTGAACATCAGCACTCACATTTGGAAGGCTCTCTGGACAGGAGCTGTGTCGTTATCTATTCCCCAAGAACCTGGCCTACTCTCCATGTCTGGGTCCCCATGCTGGTCTCATCACCATTCTCGCTGGCTTCTCTCTTTCTCCACTTTTGTCCTAAATGTCCACAACCACCCCTCTGCCTCATTCCATGAGTGCAGCGTTGTCAGAGGGGCCATTGCCACAGGATTGTAGAGAACATTTGGGGAATAATAAAGGGTACATAGCACAGATGAAGTTGTTAAAAACAACTGTTTATGAAGAACTAGCCAACTTCTCCACAGGAGGATTCAGCAGAGACTGTCTTTGTCTTCAGCTTCAAATGCCTCAGGTTGCTGTAATCTACGGGTTCCCGTTTTCTCACTTATCTGCACATCCTGAGGTCCTCAATGCTTCATCCCCATTGGTAGCCAAAGGACAAGTTAGGAATATGTTATTTTTATTGCACAACACAATTTAACTTCTGTTTTTTCTTTGTCTGTTCCACACTAGCCTAGAGGTGGTTTTTATCACAGAATTTCTGACTATAAGATTTAGAAACAAAATTTCCCAAATGAAAATGGTAACTTTTTCCATTCATTCCATACACAGTTCCAGAGTGTTTACTTTAAAGAAAGTCAATTTTATTTTCTTCAGATATAGATGAAAGTCCAGTTCCTCCAAATAGGCTTGGAGCTAGTTTAATTTTAAAGCTTAGGGAGGATTCTATAGAAATGTCAGGCTTTGGGGTTGTTATAGATACTAGGGTAGAAAGAAAATTTTTAATGAAAACATTTAAGTTTGTCTCCAAGCCAGACTCAAGGAAGGACATATAGAAATTTTCTCCCAGAATAACAGAGAAAACCAAGCATAAGAGCTTTCAATGATGATGTCTTTTCTGATAATACGGCTACAGATGCCATGTGTGTTGAAATAAATAGAATTGGATATTTTTCCGGGTAAAAGAAAATAAACTGAACAACTACTGAGTAATATTACCTAAAATCTTGCCTTGGAAACTAAGGCATCAATCTTCTACATTCAGATTAAAAAGTCCAGTGACCACCCTAAGAGTTTGCTCTCTACTCTAACCTGCAATGAAATAAAATCCCCGATGGGGGAAGAGAGCTTGAGATTTTTCTCAGTTTGATAGAGGACACTGGAACAGAAATGGTCCTTTGGTAATGACACAAGACATCTAAATTATGTTTTTGGTAGTGCTGATGGCTAAGAAAGATTATAGTGATCAAAGAAAGAGATGTTCATTCTACAAAATCTAAGCATTACTTGTTTAAGCCAAGTGACAAACTGCATACAAAATCACAGTGTACATGCTGAAATTAATTAGCACTATGGAGTAAGCTATAAGTAATCAGCACTATAAGTAAGCTATATTGACATGTAAATATTTACTGTCTTAGAACATTTCTAAGGGCCTGAGAGATGAGCCAACTAGAAATAAAACCAATAGAGTTATTCTGAGTCTGAGTGAGTTTCTCATTCAAGAAGTGCAATGGATTACCTTCAAAATGACTTTCCAAGTTAACTATACTCCTGGAACCCTTCATACTACTGAAACGATAACACACTCTTTGTATATAGCTTTTTTTTAATACATAGCTTTTAAAAAATGTATTTCAGCTGCCTAACTTGAAACCACATACCTAGAAACTCAGTAGCTTATGAGAGCTGTAGGTACATGTGGGTATGCGTATATGTGTATGTGTGTATGGAAACCAGAGGTTGATGCCTGGTGTCTTCCTCCACTGCTCTTCACCTTATCCTTTGAGAAGGGTGTCTGTCACTGAATCTGGAGCTCATTGATTAGGTTAGACCATCTGGCAATGATCTGCTGGGATCCTCCTGTCTCTTCTGCTCCCTGATTCAGACCTGAGGTTATAGATGTGTGCCACTGCATCTGACTTTTACTTGGGTGCTAGGAAGCTGAGCTCAGATATCATGCTTGCCAGGTAGGCATTTTACTGACTGACCCATCTCCCCAGTCCTTGCTGTCACTTCTAAAAACTAGTAGAGACCTGGTTTGGGCTAAGAGGTATGGGTTGGGCTTGGAACAACTGAAAATTGTAAAATGGCACAAGAATATTCTCAGTTTGTTTCCAATCCACCTGCTATTTTTCAAGTGTACTGCCACCCCTAAAATATCATCTGCTGACAGATATGCTCACAAAGGTCCCAGACCTGCTTTATACCTGAATGCTTAGTACTCTGCCTAGCTTGGTGTGGATGGCTTGATTAGTCAGTGTGCAGCTTCTCCTGGGCTCGTTGTTCTATAGAACTTTCCCCTCTGATTAATGTGCTATTGCCCAAGGGTAAGCAATGTTCCAGCCTTTATGCTACCAACACAAGGCCCCTAGACTTTGTACCTCACTCAGTTCAAAACTCCAAATGTCTTTTTCTCAGAGAAGAGAATAGTTGCTTTAGCCTGGTGACAGTATGGAAGGAACCAAAGCTGGCTCTGCATCTGGCCAGCTGTGCTACCAGTCAGTCCCAGGGGAAGTTAGGGAGCAGATGGACAATCAAGATAGGACTCTGACCCAGATGCAGTTGACAGTCAGATGACTTAGATGGCTCTTGCTCTGAAAGTGTGATTAATATTTGGCTTACACCACAACTCTAACATCTAAGTCTCCATGCTATCTGCCTCTCAACTACATCTGGGCCACAATCCTTATCTTGATTGCCCATCTGTACCCAAGTTCTTCTGGGACTGACTGGCAGCTCAATTTCTCCCTATTTTCCTTTCTAGTGAATACCAATCTGTTTTTGTGCAGAAGTCCCCATGTGCAAGCCACTGGGACTGATGACTAGGCCAAACTGCTTTCCTCTTCTTTGGTGTCCCTCCTCACTTCTCTGTGGCCATCCATGTCACACTATGACCTGCTAGCCCTTCTTTGGGCCCTTGGTCTCAGTTCATGCTATGCCTTATCACTGTGGCTGCACCTTCTCCTTGTCCCCAGAAATCTCCTTGAGCTAGCCATCTCTAACCTTGATTTTTAGACAGCTAATCAATCTCTAGCAACAATATTATCTCACCTTTGTGGAGCACTTCCTTACTGCCAATATTGTACTCATTATCTCTAAGCTCCACAGCATCCCCAGGGTACGTTTGCTCACCTGTTTTGTAAATAAGAAAAATGAGTTTTGGATAGCTTATATGACTGGAAGATGGAGGAGCCAGAATCTGACTGGTGTTTGGCATCAGAACTCAAGATCATCCATTTCACCAAATTGCCTCCCTCTTGAAAGAGGTGCGGTACATTATCTTGAATCATCATCAGTATTAGCATCTTCATCTACAGCCTTAGGAACCTCCTGAGTGGCAAAGCTAACGTGATTTAAGACTGACACAGAAAACTTCTTTCTTTTATATGATACTGTGTTCTGCTGTGACACTTACTACTTTTTAAATTGTATATCAGCTTTGTAAACACTCAAGTTTCTACCTGCATTCAGTTGGAGTGCCATGATAACAAGATCCCTTGATAGTACATCTGAATGCTGAATTGTGGCTTTGGGTATTTTCTTCCCTTCTGTTGTTTTGACTTCTCGGTTTTCCCCTCAACTTGTCCCTGGAATGATTCATTTCTCCATCGTCTCTTCAGTAGGCTTAGATAGTCCCTAAGGATGCTTACAGAATTTGAAATATCAGCCAGAATGCCAGCTTTAAATTACAGTGAGGAATGGAGCTATCAAGCTCTCCAGTGACTCATGTGTGCTGATCAGCACCCTCTCTCCCTGTGGGCAAACCTATGTGGGATGTTAAATTTATAATTGGGAGGTGGGTTAGCAAAGGAAGAATTGGAACAAGAGAAATTAAGTAAGGTGACTTGTGACAGGCTATGATGGTCTAATGCATCCATCTTTGCATTTGGGATTCTGCTCCCATGGCCTTAGCTCTTTAGGTAAATCGCAGGACCTGAGCACAGACTTCCCAATGAGGTGTTACTATCCAATATGAGAAAGTTGTCCCTGCTTGATAAGCTTAAACAATTCTAAAGAAATTTAAAAGCGGCATTCATCGGGCGTGGTGGCACACGCTTTTAATCCCAGCACTTGGGAGGCAGAGGCAAGTGGATCTCTGTGAGTCCAAGTCCAGCCTGGTCTACATAGTGAGTTCCAGGACAGCTGGGGCTACAGGGAGACCCTGTCTCAAAAAGACCAAAAAATAAAAAAAAGTGGCATTCATTAAATGCAAAGGCATTCATGGAAAATGTGTAACATGTTAAAAAAAAAAGTAGATAGAGTGAACATCTACTTACCCAATGTTCAGGCAAAACACAGAACCTGAGCAAAACCTGGAAGTCTCTTTGTGTTACTATCCCATTCTCTTCCATTTTCTTTCTTAAATAGCTATGGTCCAGCATTTCCTTGCTTCTTTCAACAATATATTTATTTTAGATAAGTGGAATCATACTGCCTGCATTTTCAAACATAAATTTTCAAAATTCATGCTGTTTTGTGTGTGTCTGAAGTTCATTGACTAGTATGTAGTAACCCACTGCAGTAAAATCAACTCATTTTTCCGTTCTATGTTGATGGATTGTTTAGAACTCAATGTGTTGAACAGTGCAACTATGTATATTCTTGAGTACTGTTTTTGGTGCCTGTATGCATACATTCCTGGAGGGGAATTCTTAGGTCATAAAGTATATACAATTTGAATTTGATTAGAAAACAAGCTATGCTTTAAAGTGACTGTGGTCATTATTGAGACTGTAATAAACTCTGTCCTTTCACCACATCCTCACCAGCATATAATTTGCAAGACATTAGTTCATTGGTGCTGTGTGCATGTGGTATCAGGTCATTGGGGTCCAAACTTACATTTAATATTTTCTAATAAAGCTGAGCGTCTTTTCATGTGTTTATTCCACGTGTCATTACTCATTTGTGGAGCTCTTTTTCGAGATCCTTCCCTCATTGTATTTTTTCTCTTTTCCTTTCTATTTAGTTGATTTGCAGGAAGCTCCATTTTCCTTTTATCCCCTCTTCTTTTAATATATTTGTGTCCTAACCTTTTGTCAGTATTATATGATAAAAAGAACTCTTTTCCCACTTTGTGCATTAATTATATTTATACCTTCTAAGATTGATCATATGTTAGATTTTGTATTAAACTCAAATTATATTAAAAAGCCAGCTAGAGATCTTCCACCTCCCTAATATGAGATAAATTTTGTGACATTGGAATTGCTATTTTAAATATTTGCATTTAATTTTCCTTTCTTTTTTCTGGAAATTGCTAACCACTGCTGATTAGAACATAGAAGAAAAATCTTTGTGAGATTGTCTAAACTTTTGAGTCATTTTTTAATTCAAGCAACTGATTACATTTCCTATTTCTTCCCAAGTAAATTTTGGCAAGTCACATTTGTTTATCTAGAGATGTATTCATTAAAAAAAAATAAAGTTGTTCATAACACCATTTTATTATCTTTTTAACCTTTGGAGTATTGTTGACTTTTTCTTCCTAATATTGTTTACCACCGCCTTCACACCTTTCCAAAAATCTGTCTTCAGAGATCTTTGTCAGTTTTATTAGTTCTGTCAAAGAGTCTATATTTATATATTTTTTACTCTGACATCTTCCCAGTAATTTTTCTATTCTCTTATGAAACCATTTCCTCTGTCAAGCAATAATGCTACACTGGGTACTTAAAAAATAACTTTTAAAAACTCCCAACTATGGTCAGTATGTCTTAAGCATAAATTTGTGTTGAGTTCCACTAGCAAAACCGATTATGAAGCCAGTTGAGATAAGGATTTAGGATATTAAATGTTCTTTTTGTTTTTAATTTTTACAAAAACTTTATTGAGAATTTCATGCCTGCATATAAGGTGCTTTGATCAAATCCATGCCCACTCCCTCCCCTCCAACATTCCCTGCCTCTGAAGAGGTAACCCTAAAATCTTTTAAGGATTAGATACAAGCTCCCAAATACTTTTGACATTTTTGGCCTTTGGAACAGAGTATGTTGCTAACAGGCCCAAGGACATTTTGACTTTAAGCCAAGAAATTGGCTGCATTTTCTTGGGGTCTTTTTACCCTAACTGCCTAGCCAATTCCTACCTCCTGTTCTTATCACGCATCCTCTGAAGGGTTACTCAAATTGCCAATAGGGAATAGGAATGCAGACTCTGGCTTCTTCCATGCTGAACAGGGATGCAGGGTGAAGCAACTGGAGTACCCCTTCAGTTGGTCTATCTAAAAGACTCCCAAATTGCATAACTCTTGTCTCTAAGGGGAAAAGAAAGTCCTTGAATCATGAATAGGAGATGTGAAGAAGTAAAGGCAAGAGTAATTAGCATTACAAGTTCTAGATAGGAAGCTAGAAAAAAGTCAGAATAGGGAAAATTTCAAATGTTCTTTTTTGCAGTTTTAAGTAAGAGACTTTGGAGGTTCATAAAATTTTATTACTTTGCCTTCATGAGATTTTTCTGACAGGTCTTATCAAGTTGTTTTTCAAGTCCTCTGAGTAATCTACTAGTTCAAAACAGCAGCCATGAGAAAAGCACAAACAAAAACTGTGACTGCATCATTCGGGGCAAAGACTAAGGCTGGGATTAGGTCCAAAGGCCATAGAATCTGTTCCTACAGATTTCATAGTCTCTGTCTCTGTCTCTCTTTCTCTCTCTCTCTCTCTCTCTCTCTCTCTCTCCCCCCCTAATGAAAAGATTCATGTATTGCTGTCTAGACAGGACCCACTCTTGCCTGACTTCAGTTGTTTCCTCTGCCTGGAATTCTTTCTTCATTTCCTTTTGTCCCAAATGGATCATCTAGAAAAACTGCAATGGACAGCTCTTAAAGTTTCTACTTCTCTTGTAACCCTCCTTTGAGAACCACATTTCACTCTGCACAAATTGGCTTCTACTACTGAGTGTGTTGTTATATACAACCTGTCAGTACTTACCTCAGGGCTGATCTGATCAAAGTGATACCTGACCAAAGTTGAGACACTCAGTTACTCTCCTCAGGTAGCTTAGAATTATACTTCAGAAGTTCTAGTGCCTCTCTGATGGCTCCTCTTTGACCTACATGATGGAGGCTTTGAGGCTGAAGACATCATTCTGCAGCCATCAAGTTTAATTCATGTATCTCTAGAAGTAGCCAGTCCATAAATAAAAGTAAGAGTAGATGCCCAGATAGGTGTAAGACCAGTAAATTGTGTGACTCTAACGAGCTAGATAGAGTTAGCCTCTGCTCTTCTTGGCACTATGTTACTTGCTCCAAGCCCTCACTGGCCTCAGTACTTAACAATTTTGAATATGGCAGATCCATTTCCTTAGTGCAAATCAGGTAAGATCATTTTTTGTGTAAAATTTTTATTTGAAGTTTTGTGTATTTCATATGGAACATCTTAATCATCTTTATGCCCCCCTCCCCTTTGGCTCCCTCCTATAACCTCCCCCAACACTGGATTTCATACATTCTGCCATTTGTATTAAGATTTGTTGAGTCAAAGTAGCGTCCCCAGATGTCCCTCAGTGCAGGTTCGTTCACTGAGGTCTAGTCAGCCTATCTAGAGTTCCCCCCTTTAAGAAAATCAGCTCTTCCTCACCCAGCAGGAATCAGCGGCCAATAGTTCTTCTGTGATGGGTTTTTGTCTGCTTGAGTTTGCATGGGTCTTGTGCATGCTGACACCATTACTGTAGGCTCCCAGGAACAAGAGTCCAGGAGCCTGTAAGACTCCCAGGAGGTCATGCACCTCCTCCTTTGGCTCTTACAATCTTTCTACCTCCTCTTCTGCAGTGGTCCCTGAGCCCTGGGTGGGTGAAGTTTAATGTAGGTGTCCTTGCACAAGAATCTACACTTTGCAGATTCTTTTTCTCTTCACACTGGCCATTTGTGTCCTTTTGTGTACATGGCCCTCTCTGTTGCACGAGGGAGCTTCATTGATGAAAGTTTAAATATGCATTAGTATTCTCTCTACTCCTTGTTTCACTGTGTTCCATGAGCCTTAGGTGTGCAGGTTGCATTGTAGATGTGTCACTTAGGGTTGTGTAATTCACAGACAATGTGTGTGACCAATTGTGGAATGCTATAATAATCTCTGTCTGTTGCAAAAGAAGCTTTTTTGATGAGTGTTGACTGAGACACTTGTCTGTAAATATAAGGATCCATACTTTGCACACATTAAGAAATTACATTTGTCTAGGGATTTGACACCCTTGGAGTTTTCTCTAAGATCTATGACCTTGTTCACTCTATGAGCCATGTGTATTTGGCTATGTTTACAGTACCACACATGAGCTTCCTCCAATTGAGTGGGCTTTAAGTCCAATTAGGTAACTGTTGATTACCCCCATAAGATCATTTTTTACAACCAAGAGAAATTACCTCCTTCATGAAGTTGTACTACAGTCTTCATACTGAAAAAAAGATATTTTCATAAATGGCTATCCAACTTCACCATCATTTTATTTTTAAAAATCCTATGCACTAATTTTTACTTTTCAAATGTAGAAAACATATACTGCCTTACTACAGTGAAAAATGAAGATAAGATTTGGTTACTGTCCTTACCTTTTTCCTCTCCTGTTCTACTTTGGTTATGTCATAATTTTCTTTGACCATTGCTCAATAGCCACAGTTTAATATATATGTAAATATTGTAACGGCTGAGTCATATGACATAATGTGGTCACTTTTCCTTTCTCCTGCTTTTCCAAAGGTTAATATCCCTCCCTCTGATTTCTATGTACCTGGTATTAACTTAGCTACACATTTTATCAGACAGTTTTACCATTCCTCAGGTGAATGCATCTGTTGTTCTGTGTGTTCAGTTTTTTTCTTGGAGATGGCTCAATGAAGCCTCCATTTGCTTTTTCCAAAGTTGATCCTTTGCCATCTGGACAACAGTTGCCCTGAAGTATTCCTCCAGCCACACAGATTGTTTCTTCTTTTTTCCACTGGGCCAGTCCCGATGTTCCTCCATCTTACTTCGTTGAGTGATGACCCTGTTTCTTGGGTTTCATGTCTGCTTGGCTTGGTTTCTCTCTGGTTCATGACCACATTTCTGAATTAGAATTTGTTTTCATTCATTGTTCTGAAGAAGTCCTCATAATCTGACTTTTAGCAAATTTTTTCTTTCTTTGATAATTTTTCCTCTATTCTGTCATTATGGAATTCAGGTAATTGAAATGTGGACCTTAGGGATGGTTTGACTAGTTCTCCTTTATTCCACAATTTCCTACTTTTGTTCCAGCATTTGACATCAAATCCAGGACTTGGTGTCCAATTTGGCTTTATAGAAGATAAATATTATCTTTATCCTCCAAGTTTTCTACTGAGTTTTAGAACTTTCTTGTATTTCTATCTTTTTGAAACTTCCATGGTTTTGGTTTTTGTTATGTATTGAGTGTTCCTTTATATAGAATCTTCTTCCTATTTCATGGATTAATATTTTTCTTGGATTCCTAATCATATAATTAGATTTTGTGTATGGGGTGAATTGTTTGTATATAACCATACATTATATTACATTATATTATTATTGATAGCAGAAGTTTCTATCAAGTAAATTATGATCATATATTACATATTTAGGAGCAAAGTAGTAAAAAGCTTATTGGTGTTTGAAGTTTGGTGGGAGAGTGGGGCTTGTTGGCTAGTGGGGTACCACTTAATGTGACTAAGGAAGAGTTCAACTGGCTTTTGTTAGAACACATACCTCACATTTTCTCTTGGGCCAGTAAAGAGATCTATTAACTAACATAACACCTAAGTATTCCCCGAACAGTTAACAACCCAAATTCAAGTTTGTAGGCAGAGTGAACTTGACTCTGGTATATAAAAAATAAAGAAAAATGGAAGAGGAAGTGGTCAGTAGGTAAGAAACAAAAGAATAATAAAAGATAAGTCTAAGCCTTTGTATTAGTGGCCCTAATATGCAGTCCTCAAAAGACAGAGAAAACCTCACATTCAAAAAAGTTAATGTTTTTTGGGAAAAATTTTATTTCAAACTGAATATACTTACTAACAAGCAAACAAAGTGTAATTGTGTTATATTGGTCCCCTTTGCCATTAATTATGCTCTTGGAAATATTAGAGATGGCATCTCTTTAAGGTCAGGGTTAAAAGCTACATGAGACATTAAAAGATAAATAAAATCTCATTTCATTTGCACGTGTATTCATATGCACATAAATATATCAATTATTAAAGCACTTTTGAGAATTGACCTTAAGGTGAGCCATGGGTTGGGTTCTGTGCCCAAACATAGCAACCCCTGTCATTTGTCCTTTGACCTTTATAATTCCTCTTCTTTGGCTCCTAAAGGTTTGGGTTTTTTGAACTTCATTATTTTTTCTAATTTTAAGTCTCTTTTGGATGGATTATGTTTGAATATGTATCATGAGTTATTATATGATCATTAGAGGATCTCTGCTTAAGAGCTGATGGCCAGATTCCAGGACCATGGGTTGACAGAGAAGTGTGAATCAGAACAATGCAGTTTGTATAGTCAGATTCCATAGATCAAGGCATGGGTAGCACTATTTTCCTTGACCCTCATTTTCTTAATCTTTGAGGAGTTTTGACTGTAACGCAGCCATTCTATTTGGGAGAATGTATGCAATTGCATTGTAATCCACATATGCTCCTTTATTTCTTAGTATTATAAAAAGAGTCAAGAGAGTAAATTAATTTTTGATAGTTTTGCCCAACTTTGGGTCTATTTTGGACCTTAAAAGTGCAAGAGAGGGGTTGGAGGGACGACAACTTGGTGGTTAAGTATGTATACTAGACTTGCAAAGGATCTGAGTTCAGTTTCCAGCATGCACAATGGATTATTCACAATCACCTGTAAATCTTCAGTTTCAGGGCATCCAGTGCTCTCTTTTGGCCTTCACAGGCACTTGTCCTCATGTGTACATAACTTTTATGCACACACACACACACACACACACAAATGAACATAATTTTAAAAGATTATTTTAAGCACAAAAATTTATAATTTAAATTATAAATTTACACCTTTAATTTATCCATCCACTGATCTATCTAACAAAACATACTGCAGACAAATACCTGGAACCTGTCTCATAGTGGGTACAGAAAGCACAGAGGCTGATGCGGTACCTGTCAGCTCCTACCCCAAATCTAGTTTTGATAGTTTTAGAGTTAGGATATATTTGTCTTCATTAAGTTTTCTTTCAGCTTACATCTTTACTATTTCTAAAAATGTATGGGCCCCTAACTGAAGATATCTTCTGTTGAAAGGGAGAAAATTCTAAGATTTCCTCAAACCATCTCAGAGATGATTTTTATGGAAGAATCTGAAAAATGACCTGGCAGATTATAAATTCTTTCTAAAAACATTTTACTTTTTAGTTTTATTTTATGTGTATGAGTGTGTTGCTTGCATGCATATAAGTGCATCCATGTTGTGCAATACCCAAGGAAGTTAGAAGAGGGCATCAGATCCCCTGGACCTGGAGTTATAGATGGTTGTTGGCCGCCATGTGGGTGCTGGGAACTGAACCCGGGTCCTCTCTAAAGGCAGTCTCTGCTCTTAACCACTGAGTCATCTCTCCAGCTCCTAGGTTATAGATTCTTAACACACATGTTATGAATACATACACATGGGTTCAAGTATTATTAATCTATGTGGTAAGAATGGCATGGAAATAGCAGGGGTACATGGCATGTAGAAGTTGCATGACAAAGTAGTAGTCGGCATCTTGATTCTCAGTAAATAGCTAAAAATAAATCATTGAATTAGGGTGTGCCTATCTGTCATGCCAGCAATCAGGCTGCAGCAGGAAGTTGAACAGTTTCACAGCAGCTTGGGCCACATAGACAGATGCCAGCGACATAGCAAGATTCTGTCTCATAAAACAAAACAGGACTGGCCTGATTGCTCAGTGGGCAAAAACACTTGACATATAAGCTTGACAACCCGAGTTTCATACCTGGAACCCAGGCAAAAAAACTGATGCAGTGGTATGCAACTGAAATCCTAGCAGTCGTATGATGAGATGGGAGGCAGAGACAGAAGAATCAGCTGGAAGATTGCAGCCAGCTAGCCTGGAGCACATAGTGCTGCAACAAGGTGGAAGAAGAGAATCAACCCCCGGAAGTTGTCTTCTGGTCTCCACACAGTGGGAAGTGGCAAGTGCATCTGATGTACATATCACATACATCCACACACACAGTAGTAATAGTAACAATAATGATATTTTTTAAACAAGGAATTTCTTAATCTAATCAATATTCTTTATTTTAATGCATCTTAAGATACTTCCTAGAGATCAGAGCAAAACTATTTTAAAATTTATTTAAAAATACTCCACAGTGATCTTAGCTGGCTATACTGAAATGCCGAATGTAAATTCAGGGACTGGAGAGATGGCTCAGCAGCTGAGAGCACTGGCTGCTTTTATACAAGACCTATATTCAGTTCCCAGCACCCAATGGTTGCTAACAACCATCTGTAACTCCAGTTCCAGAGCATCCAGTGCCCTCTTCTAGCCTCCATAAGGATTGCATGATATGAGTGAACTTACAGACAGGCAGCATAGTCATACACATAAAGTAAAAATTATGAATGAACTAATTCATTCTAAAATAATGCAAATAGAGCATGTTATAGTTCCCCACAGTGTGAAGAACATCTTCCTTATTTTCTGCTTTCGCTTTACATCACATTCACCTTTTCTCAAACTTATCTGAGAAGATAAAGAAATAAATTTTTAATAAAGTAACAGTGAGTGAAATATTTTTGTCTGCTATTGCATAGTCAGACACATTGCAGTGAGAACTATAGTAGTATAGGTCAGGAAATTTCTGTAAGCTTGGACAGGTCACTTAACCATTGCAGATGTCTGTAAAATGCAATACCCCTAACCAGCCCATGCGCCTGCCTTGTGTGGACATTGTGAAGATCAAATCAAATCGCATAGAAGAAGATTATGCATTTCATTTCTTCTCTTTTTTATTTTTTGATCCCCAAACAGGCTATAGAACCATGCGATATTTTGGCTTTTTATTAAGTTGGTTGGGATTCTACGTTCCTCATTCAGCTATGTGATCTGATGCGTACCCTCCTCATTCCCATCTGAAAGCTGCTCCAAGGAGGAGAGATAGATCTTCTTTTATTGACCATTACAGCTAACTGTCTAATAGAAGTGTAGTGCCATGCATTCTGGAAGCTCTCCTCATCATGCAGAGGACAAAGTGGCATAACCTTGTTATAAAGAGTGTCACTATTCACAGATTACCAAAGGTTCTGGCCCAGTCTCCTGAGTACTGGATGATTTATAGGGCACGGTATAATGGGAGCTTATAAAGCTGCAATCAGGGAACAGAGATCCCACTTGCATTACAGAATAGACCATACATAATTCTGTTCACGGTGTACCATCTTCCCCTAATGATCTGAATAATATACTAGCAGAACAGAAAAAGAAAGTAATTTGGGAAATAAAACCAAGCTTTTATTAAGTGATATGTAACACCAAGGGTCACCAAGGTACTCCTTGTTCTCCTTACACATTTATCCTTTCTTTAAGAGAAGTTAACAATACACTATCTGATATCTGCCTGCTACAATGCACTTTCCAAAGAGTTCTTAAGAAATATTCTTTAATTTCTACCTTCATAAAATAGGAAAAGCAGGGTCCTAGTTTAACTTTATGGAAAGGAAGATTCAGTTTTGAAAGTTGTGATTATACCTTGTTAGTACTAATTGTGGATCACACTAAGATTTCCTGGTTGTGTTTTTGTTTGCCCCATGTAAACACATTCTAAAGCCATATGAACATCACAAACATTCTGCTTATCTGTCAACTATACATGACAGCATTTGGTCTTCTGCTTGGAATGTAGAAGATTCTCTATTTTTCTTACTGATGGTAGAACAAATATATACAATCTTGAGCAAATAAAGAGAATGTAGCCAAAATGTCACACAAAAATAAACCCACTATTTATTAAATAATGTATAATAGTATTAATATGAGTACACAGATTCCTGGGCTAGTCTACAGGGATCTGTATCTATTCACTGAATAAAATACCAAAGTTGCATGTATTATTTTCAGTTGTTTAATCATTCCTGTTATGCACACATGTGGTACAAAATGTACTCACTTTATTTTTATTGGCACAATTACAAAAGGTTTGCACTGAGCTCAAAGTCCATTCTTTGTTTCCCTAGTGATAAGACCCTGAGGCACAGGACAAATCTATCGACTGAAGTAACCAGTTAGGAGAGGGATGAGGGTTTTTCTTTGCTTCAAAGTCTTTGATTGCAAGGACTACCAAGGAGCTTTTGGCAAAGCCCTGTTCATAAATGTCTGTGAACCCTGTCCTTTGTTCCCTAAGAAGTTGTACATGGTTACAAGTCTCAGCCACTGCATTTCATTCAGGACAACAGAAAAATCTTCACTGTTTGTTTATTATTTTTTTTCTCAAGCTTATGTGATATAAACAACTTCAACTGATAGTGGGAACAGAGTTCACTTCAAGGCTTAGGCCTTTAAAGAAATTGTATGAAAGAAGTTGACGTGAAAACGTGCTATGCGTCAAGGCACCTCGTCCTTGCTTCCATATTGTGCTGCATTTGCACAACGCAAGTTAGACAGGGTGATGACAATTATCTAGCTAATGTGATCAAAGTTAATGGTCAATCTAGTTAATTTGGCTTTTAAAAGTAGATTCAACAACAAGCAGTGAAATGTCAAGAGAGCTTTTCAATGAATTTCCTTTAATTTTTAAGTTAAATTGCAGTTCCTGACTTTATTTTCCAATTACAACATGATGTTCAATAAGATTGTTGTAATAATAACAGTTTGTTCTTGAAGACTCCCTCGCTTTCAATTAGTTTGAAGTACATTTGGGGATACAAAGAGGTTATCAGTGTCCATCTAGCCTCATGAAATGAATTTGAACTGCAAACATTAGTAAGTCTATTACTTCACTTTTCTTACTACTTCCTGACTAGAACATCACAATGACTTATAATTTCATATACACACATATGAGTGTAGACACATATAATTTTTAAGATTTAGATGGATAAAAATCTTAATACTCCTTACTTTGAAGTATTAAGTTAGTCTTTCCTTCTTTCATTGTTGGACTACAATGTTTGTGCTCAAAATGCTCATTTGCTCATTTTACTGACTATTACACACATGCCAATTTTATGCAAAGAGCTAGGTCTTAAACAGATTCAAATGAATTTTCTAGTACACAATGTCTTTTAAGCTATAAAACTTCTATTTTGTGTGGCCCAACTTAATATATGAGAGGCTAGCAGTCAGTTTCTTTCAGGAGCTATATTTTACAAACCAGTACTTGTAAAGATTTCCAGTCCACATCTATATCACCCAAGGAACTCAAAATATGTTAAGCCATTTATTCAGTTTAATTTTCATCTAATTTAGTCTTAGACTGGAGATGCTGCTAGGAACTAAACAGAGATATAAATGTACTAGATATAATTTCTAAGGGAGTTTCTTCATTCAAGGCCTGAAAGATTCCCCAGAAATAGTGTTTGAGGACATGTTGCAGCACATGGCAACAAAACACACAAAAAATAAAATATTATGAAGCAAAGAAAGTTGATAAATAGCAGACACAAAAGATCATTGGTGAGAATTATAAGCAAGTATTTTTAAATGGTTATGTTCCCAGTCAATAATAGAAAAGCTTGAAAATATTGTTAGGGAAGGAAAGCTAACAACAGTATATCAATTAAAAAATTAAATATGACTGTTAGAAAGTATAATAACTGCAGATAATCATGATGAAGAAAAGCTCAAATTCTTAAACTCATCAATAAACAAATGACCCAAACAGAAAGGAGACCAAAGATCTAACTAGAAAACTCATCAAGAAAGTATGCAGATGACAAAGAACTATGTGGGAAGATGCGTGGTGTCACATGTCATTAGGGAACTGCAAATTAGAACAACAGTATCACATATCAAATCACTTACTAAGGGGATTGAAATTCATTTTACAGCACAGCATGCTGATGAAGAGAAGCAGCAGGAACTCTGTCCATTGCCTGTGGGAGTGCGATGATGCCACCACTTTGGAACATGATCTGACAGTTTCTTATAGTTAACCATAGCCATATGCCCAACAACTGCATTCCTAGGTATTACCAAAATGACTTAAAAATCTAAAAACCTTCATCTACACAGAAACCTTCACACAAAGTTTACAGCAATATAATCTGTAATTCCCCAAACAGGGAAACAAATAAAAATAGTTTTAAAAGCGAATGGACAAACTGTGGTATACCCATACAGTGGAATATCATTCAACAATGATAAAAGAAACACACTATCAAGCTGTAAGAAGACACACCATAGATTTAAATGTACATCACTAAGTGAAGAAAGCAAGTCTAAAGGATTACTATAATTGTTTCAACCATATGATGTTCTGGATCAGCAAAATTAGACAGAGAGTGAAAGATCAGTTATTGTCAGGAATTTTAAAAGTGAGAGGAAAGGGAGAGATAAACAGAAGGAACACAGAGGACTCTGTAGGGCATTGAAGCTATTCTATATTGTACTATAGTAGTGGACATATAACATTATACATCTGTCAAAATCCACAGAGCAACAGAACACAGAGTGGAGGCCAAAACACACCATATAATTTATAAACTTTGATGAGTCATGACTTTGGTGTTGTATTGAAGATGCTGCCTCTACCCACAGTAGTGAATCACCCTAAGTGGTCCTTAAGGGATGAATATCTGAGGAAAATATGGCATCTACACACAATGGGATATTATTGAGTCACAAAGAAGAATGGAGTATTTCCAGGGAAGTGGATGGAATTGGAGTTCATTGTGCTCAGGAAACTAAGACAGACTTAGAAAGACGGAATAAAAAAATTGCATGTTTTCTTTCAGATTCAGAATCTAGACTACAACCAAAAATTTACCCAAAGGTAGATGAGAACTACTTGGGAAGAAGAATGGGATCAAAGGGAATGAGGACAAGAGAGGTTAACTATGGGAGGTAAAAGGACATTCACATATGAATAAAACGATTGTGATAAAACTTTTTATTTATTATTTTTATTTTTATATGTATGAGTGCATTGCCTGCATGCATGCAAATGCAGCCATGTTGTGCAATGCCCTCGGAGGTCAGAAGAGGGCATTGGATTCCCTGGAACTGGAATTATGGACAGTCGCTAACTACCATTTGAGTGCTGGGATATGAATCTAGGTCCTCTGTAAGAGCAGTCAGTGCTTTTAACTGCTGAACCATCTCTCCAGCCCCTAAAACTCATTGCTTTATGTAATTAATGGGCTTTAATGAAATTAGGTAAAGACTATTGTTAAACCAGAGACCATCTAGATTTTTTACGATGTTGTTATCTAGGAGTTTCTAAAATACTCATATTTTCATTAGCTAGGAAGGGAACAGAGGAGACAGGGTAATGGTTGAAGAGAAAATAGCTAGGTATTTTTCAGAAATGATGCTGAGAAAGGTGACAGAATAATGAGCTACCAAGCTGTGGGGAAGCGGGGGGCAGACTGGCTTGCTCAGTGGTAGTAACTGCTCTTACAGCCTCTGAGCCACTTCTCTCTGAGCCTGTTGGGAGAAACCACCCCCAAGTGAGAATAAAAACAGGTTAACCTCATCGAATCCTTGTCAGTTGGAACTCCAAGTAAATAGACTAAAAATATTTGCTAAAAGGAAAAGTTTGTATCCGTGGAATGCCTTAGTAAGATGCCCTTGCTAAGGGTCACTTAGTAAATCAACTCAGTATCTCTAGATCCTTGACACAAGGTTCCCCAAAGAATATCACAGGTCGCACAACTCCAGTCCAAGATGGAGACACTCTATAACCCTGAAAACTCTTACCTGAACCCACATTATTCTCGGTCAGAAGAGTACCTGTCTGGTGTGGGTATCAAAGTGACCTTTGATATCCCAGACGATCTGCTTTAACTATGCTTCTTGTGGCCCACCCTCTGAAATTATTAACAAAGCTCATTGCTGCACATGAGCTCTGTAAGTTGGATTTGACAATATGATCATATGGATTAGCCCACTCATGAAATCAGTTAAAAGAGTTTTAAAATTACATGCTGGTCTTACACATGCTTTGTTCTACTGAGCCACAAGGGTAGATGAAGGAAACTGAAAGAGATAAAAAAATTATTAGCCCTCAGAAATTATCCTACAACATCCTAGGACCTGTGAGTATTTATGTGCTAGTTGTGTGAAAATCAGTATCTAATACAACATGAGAAAATTTTCTGGAAAAAGTCTGGAAGAGCATATGCTGAACTCTCAGTCACAGTTATGTGTGGGTAGTGACATATGGGATTGTAGTCACTTTGTCCTGTCCTTTCTATTTTCTCAAAATATTTTGTAATTGCATGCATGTTTCACTTTATACATCATAAAAGATAAACTTTAATAACTATAATCAATCTTGTCTGGTATAAATTTATCGCAGAATTTTTTAAGAACATAGCAAGAAGACTAGAAAGAAACACCATATGTTATCTTAGATTTTCTTGTAATTGTTGAAGTTTGAGGGATCTGTTTACATTTTTAATGTTTCTAACATTCTAATGGTGAGCATGAAGTTATCTCTGTAATAAAAAAGTGATAAATTTTTATGGGAGCATAAACAATGAGAAATAGATTTTGAATTAAGAATGTCTGTATTGGAGAGATCGCTCAGTGGTTAAGAACACTGGCTGCTCTTGCAGAGGACCTGGGTTCAGTTCTCAGTACCCACTCAATGCCTTCTGTTACCTCTGTGGGCATTTCATATACTTGGTTCACTTACATACATGCAGACCAAAAAGTCATATATAATAAATAAATAAATAAAAAGAATTTCTATCTTCATATCTGCCCTCTTTCATCCAACTGTTTATTCCTGCCACCAGTTTTTAGTGTGTGTGTTTGCATGCTTGAGTGTGTGTGTGTGTGTGTGTCTGTGTGTGTGTTTCTCTGTGTCTGCGTGTGTGTGGCTGCGTGTGGCTGTGTGTGGAGGCCAGAGGCCAGTGTCAGGTGTCTTTCTTAATCATTCTTCAATTTGTTTCTTGAGATATGAACTCCCACTGGACCTCTCTGAGAGACAGGATCTCTCACTGAAGCTTTCTGGTTTGACTAGGCTGGCTCCTGTCTCTGACCACTCAGTGCTAGAGTTGCAAGCAGGCTACTGCGCCCTGATTTTTTTATGAGGGTGTTGGGGGTCAAACTCAGGTCCTCATATTTGTGCAGAAAACATTTTAGCAACAGAGGCCTCTCTTCAGCCCCTGATTTTTAATAGCTACAAAAGGAAAAAGTTTGTAGACTTTGGAATTAGCAGCTGATGATCCTAAAGCCACCAGTGTCCTATTTTTCTTTCTCAGATTCTCTACAATTCTCTAAAAATGATCATATCTGTTTTTATTACTCTTATTCATGGAAATTTTATCTTCACTGATGAAAGTAGTCCAATAATATAAGAACCTTCTTCCTTAGCATCATGCCAAGAATAGACTTCTTATTGTCATCAGAGTTGAAAACATGAAACTTCCGATCGATAGCTCCACTAGTATATACCACGATGTCCCTCACCTTTCTCTTACTGTGCTCTCAGCACTATAGAAACTCCGAGAAAGTAATTCTTTGCTTTTTCTTCAAAATAGCACTTGCATGGAAGTGGCTCAGAAATAAACAGAAACCTTCAACCTCGTTTCAGAGCTGAGAACATAGAAGGCCATGATTATAATAATTTACCAAGCACCCACAACACAGAATGACTTTAGCCAGCATCTGCTCGAAAAGACAATCATGCTTTATAAATTGGCCACCAATCCTTCATTTACTAAATTATCTCTAGCGATATGTGTGAAACGGAGAATTAAGGAGTGTTTGGAGGTGGCAAGACTCCCAAAATCCCTGAGTTTGCTGAATGTTACCTTTTAGGGGTGGAAGATGATAGTTAAGAAATAGAAAGTCAAGATGTATCTAGAACTTTTGAAATGGCTTCAAAGGGTTCTGTGGAAAGGGTAGTAAAAAAGTTTGGGTTGAGAGTAGAGGGAGGCTTCTGTGGGCCAGTTTTGGGAGCCCCATTAATTCCCTTTGATGGGTTCATGTTTGCTTGGATCCTGATTCTGTTACCTGTGCAACCTTGGCGTCCATGCATATGTCCATGCATGTGAAGAAACAAACTCCTCTTTCAGTCTTCCCGGGTTGTCATTGGCCAGTCCAAATCTTGTCAGTCTTTGTGATGTCTCCAGGTGAATGGGGTTGCCTATTGGATCACAGTTGAGTGGATCTAGATGCTTTCTGCTTCCTGGCTAGACTAGACTACCACCAGGACCTTGGTCCACTAACCCCAGAGGGCCTGCAACCAGTGGCCTAACAGATGTGACTTTCTGGTCTCTGGAAGTGTTCTTGTTGGATCACCCGGCAGGTCTGGGGTCAGACTGAGAAAGGCTGGAACCTAACAAGGAAAGAAGGCCTTTTTCCAAGAAATAACATCTAATGGAGTCTGGGGATAGAGTCGGAGCAGAAAGAATCTTAGTATGAAGGAAAATGGCAGAAAGCCCCAAGGAAGGAACAGTTGAACCAGAGGAAATGCAGGATCCTGGAATGGAAGATAGTTGAATGCCCTAGAATCACTGACTTTGGGTTTCTGTCCTGAGCAATGCAAAGTCATTCCAGGGTTTCGAACAGAGGAATAATGACTCCACTGGAGAAATAAGTTTAAATGAATGCTGTCTTCATTACTAAAAACAGTGTCATGCCTTTAATTCTAGCACTTGGGAGGCAGAGGCAGGAAGATCTCTATGAGTTCAAGGCTAGCATGGTCTACATAGAGAATTCCATGCCAGCCAGGGCTGCATACTAAGACCCTGTCTCAACAAAACAAACAAACAAAGCAGTCTCATTACAGAATTGAGGCTCAAGATTCTGCCCTTTAGAGACATAACTATATGTGGTCTGTATGAACACCAGATTTAATGTTAGAGTCTACGGAATCAAGAATCATGATGGTTAGATTCTGACTTTGATATTAGACTGTCCTGAGTTTGCTGCTTCCTCAGTGCATGACTGGTAGAAGGCATCTGAACTAGTATGTTGGTAATAATTTGTTGTTGTGAGAATCAGATGAATAATACATACAAAAGGTGAACACAGTGTCTGGTACACAGTAAGTGACAGAAATAATAGCTATTATTTCCTGACTCACTGCCACCGGAAAAGGGTAAAATTGTCACACAGTGGACCTTTATGCTCCTTACATAAGCTAATGCTGGCGCTAAATTGTACTCAGTGTTTTCAGAGTAATGAGCCAAATACATTAACTGTTCTGGAAACAGAAGAAGCCTGACTATTTTGACTAAATATAGAGATAATTACAGTCTAGACTTTGTCTGTTGATAGGCTCGGGGAAGCATGATGAGAATAATCATGCTATAATAGAACAATACACAGGGCCAAAGAGAGTCAGAAATTTCACAACACAGATGAAAAACAGCTAATTGTATTGATGTCAGAAAAACATTATTAGCCGAATCTTCTTACACTCTTATGATGTTTATTTCATGTTGCAAAGTCTTCCTAATAGTATAATCAATTATGCCTTTCCCTATGCCTACTGAGGCCTTTTCTTCCTTCCAAACATAGTTTGGCAAAATTATCAAATGTCAGAAAAAACTGTATTCTGTAGTTTCATAATTTGCATCAAATCACTCATTCTTTGATGTAGTTGAACATGGACATGAAAGGTCCTTACAGATACTTTCATTCAAAGCCAGAGAACTATTTTCTATATGAAAGCTGTTGACTATTTTGCCTGGTAACAAGCCTGATTACCTCCAAAGATCTGAAATTTGAAATGTCCCCAAGTCTAAACCTTTCTGAGTACTGACATGACTCTACAAGTAGAAAATTCTACTTTATAAAATTATAATTCATGCATAGCATTATTAAGAATACTATATAAAATTACTATCAGACTACATGTACAATGTATATGTGAAACACTAATAAATTCCATAGTTAGACTTGAGTTACCACCTACAAGAACTTTCATTATACATATGCAAATATCCTAACATGCAAAGACAGAGAGAGAGAGAGAGAGAGAGAGAGAGAGAGAGAGAGAGAGAGAGAAACTACAAAGCACTTCAGCACCCCAGCATTTCAATTTGTATTTACATATTGATAGTGAATTAGTCACCAAGAAGCTCCAATATTGTTGAATAACACACTTATAAATGTTTGCGGTGCCAATATATCACATGGAAAAGGATGGACTGAAAATATTAGGCTCTGAGTCAGCCTCAGGATGAAAAGCCAAGTTGGTATGTGAGACTCATAGGGCTCATGTTCTCCAGCGGTGTGGAAGAAATGCTAGGATGTGGCTAATGCTGACACTGTCTCCATCTTATACTTTAGAATCAAGGTGAAATCCAAGGTCTGAAACACCAAACAAGTTGTTTCACAAATTCAGTAGCTGGAAGTGGTTGAATCAGATGACATTCATTAAGGGAGAGTGCCACCCATCACTCCCAGCATGGCTAGTTCTTCACTAGTCCTTGGAAAGGAAGAGGACAGAAAGGACAAAATAGTGTGGGTTCCATTTCAAATTGTTTACTAGTCTTTATTCAGAATTGGTGTCCTTGAACTCTTCTTTATGAGGAATAACAGCGATAGGTGTTTTAAAAAACTTAGTGTTTTTTTTCTTGGCAAGATAAAAAGTTGAGAGATTATGTCAGCCTGCAGAGCATTTAAGCAGTTCTTTTTTAAAAAAATATTTTATTTATTATTTTTATTTTATCTGTATGAGTGTTATGCCTGCATGTAGGTGAGTGCATCCATGTCGTGCAATGCCTGCGGAGGACAGAAGAGACTGTCGAATCCCCTGAAACTGAAGCTAAGGACAGTTGTTAGCTGCCATGTGGTTGCTAGGATTTGAACCAGGGTCTTCTGCAAGAACAGTTGGTGTTAACTGCTGAGCTATCTCTCCAGCCCCAGAAGTTCTTTCTTTTAAAAAATTTAATATACTTCTATTTTTTAGTTCACATGCAATGGTTATAAATGTTTGTGGGGTACAGTGTTATATTTTAATACTGTATACAGTGAGCAGAGCAGGCTAGTTAGCATAAGTTTTACCCCAGAAAATTATCATTTCTTTATATGGAGGGCATGCAAAATCTTTTCTATGAGCTTGAAACATTCATTTAATTGTTGTCACCATAGTGGACCTATTGTACTAATGAAGATTAAAAGTTGTTCCCTTTTCTTTTTGCTATTAAAGTATCTCCATCTCTTTCTTTGCTTCTTTTCAGTTTTGAGTAACCAGTAACCCACTCTCTACTTCTATAAGTTAAAACTGTTTCAATTCTACATAAAAGTAAGAACATGTGATACTTGTTTTTCTATGCCTGACTTACTGAAGTTACCATGGGTTTCTACAGTTTCATCATCGTTACCACAATTGACAGAATTTCATTCATGTTTGTGTGTCTTTACCACATTTCCTTTATACATTTGCCCATTGATGAATACCTTTGTTTATTGAATCCGTAAAACTCTGGGATACACTGGGAATGAACATATGCAATACTGATGGTTAGTAGGATAGGAAGCTGAAAGGGACCTCTTACACCACAGCATGCAGCCTTCATAGATCCAAGAGTTAAGTTTCATAGATTGGAAACTAGGACTGGAACTTGAGAGGGCGGAGCTAGTTCAGCTTCAGCCCTTGGACTCAGGCTAAGATGACATGGAACACATTTAATCAAATGCTAAATCTCCAGCTTAGAACAGACTCTGCTTATAGTGCTGGACTGAGGTTCCCATGTCAGGAGTAAATCTTTATGATGTGGCATGGGCTGGGAGTACAGACACCCTAAAGGGACTGACGGACCAGGCATTTGGGACAGCCGGCCACTTTTTACCAACTATATAGTAGCAGTCCTTCCATAGTTTAGCAACTGGCATAGCCACATCAATTGCCCAAAATCACTAGGTATTTACAATAGAAAATAATCACTTAAACATCAGAAGAGAGAATTTCTGAGGCTGTTAATGAGCTGTCTGTAGTATTTAGTCTCATCTCCTTTCTCATACTGTGTATTAATCCTTAATGTCCAACTTTATGTGTTTCAAAGGGGAAACTGGCATGTGTTTGAATTAATTCTTTTAGGAGACACCATGGAAATCAGTTTGAGTCTATGATTTTTCACCCTGGTCTGTGAAAGATTAGCCTTACCATAGCTCCAGCCATGCCCTCACCCATGTACTCTGTCTTTTTAAAATTGTGAACAAAACCAGCTCAGTTTTCCCAGTTACAGTCTTCTCTAGGCACTAACTATATTAGGTTTGATCTTATGCTTCACAGCAAATAATCCTTTCAACTATCTTGTTTTTCTTAATTTCTGAGAAAGAAAATAGGAAGGCACTTGAAAAATACATATCCCAGAGCCAATGGAATATAGCAAGACAAGAAAAGAGACTCTTGGTCCCTCAACTCCAGGTGTCCAACCTGCCCCCATCAAGGTTAGTTATGTGTGTAACTCTCTCTTTCTTCTGATCCATTGGCCATGTAGGATGTGGCTTTGAAGCTGGATGTTCTGATTACTTAACACATCTTCCGAGAAAAATATCCTCCTCTACATCAATAGCATAACATTCCAGAAATTGTACTTACAATCTTTAAAAAGTAAGTCAATAATACTTAATTTACAAACAAATCCCAAGTGGCCTTTTATTGTTCCATGGCTGCTGAATTGGAAACATTCACAGTCTCTTCAAGGAATTATAATGTAGTTATACTTTAATATCCTCAGACAAAATACATTCTATCAATTCATTATAATTAAAATGCATTATTAGGGAACCTCTATTTGCTTTTGCTATATTTAACATTTTTAATTTGCAGCATATTGCTATCTCTAATAGCTCTTTCTCAGAATAACTGTGTGAGATAAATGAAAATTATACTTGTGTACTTCATCCCTTTTTAACAGGAAAGGAATGGAAATTCAGACTTGTTTAGCTCACACAAATCAGAGGAAGAGTGTCAGGAGAGACCTCTGGCTCTGGTAAAAGTAGTACCAAAAATCTTGGGAAACCCTACACATTATAGACAGGACTTTGCTTTTATTCAAAGATGACAAATGAAGGCACTAGTGTCCAGAAATAGAGTAAGAACAGAAGACCAGAGGCCTTGAGGCAGACACGCATGCTACTGAAGGATCAGAGATGAGAAAGAGCACTTTGTCCTTGGTGAATTAAAAGCCTGACCTTAATATCCACAAGGGACCAGAGACTGGGTATGTCCTGAACCAAATGCTTACACCTTTCCCCTCACCCCCCAAAATCTGTATGTTGCAGCCCTGAGCTCTAATGTAATAGTATTTGAGATAAACTGTTTGGGAAATAAGAGTCATGTGAGGTCATTAGGATGGAACCCTTGGGATGGAATTGGTACCTCTATAAGAAGCAACTCCAGCAAGCTATAGCTTCCTTTGCACTAGGTGAGGATATATTGAGAAGGCAGCCATCCTCACATCAGGCAGAGAGCCTTACCAGTACTGTCCCATTCCAGTCTCCAGAATTGTGAGATCATAAATTTTTGTTGTTTAAGCTGTCCATTCTACAGTAGTTTTTTATGGCAACTTGAATAGACTAATATAGGGCCCCAGTGAAGATGAAAGTTGAAACTGTTTTCCATATAAAACTGATCATCTGTAGGATTTAATTTTTAGTAAAAGAGTAGGCTAAGAAAATAAATTTATTCTGCATCAAAGAGAGACAACAGATGCATTTATTTATTTGTGCCTGGTTTCAGGGTAAAGACATTGAAATGGAAGTTGCTCAGATATGTAATACTACAGACTTGCATCTCAAACAGATATAGAGTTTGAACTTAACCACCTGTGTAAGTTAAACTCTCAACCTCCAGTTGAAGAATTAATCTAAAAATTGTTACTTTAAAAAAATAAAATAAAAAATTGTTATGTTAGCTGGGCGTGGTGGCATGCAACTTTAATACCAGCACTTGGGAGGCAGAGGCAGGCAGATCTCTGTGAGATTTTGACCAACCAGGTCTACATAGCGAGTCAGACCAGCTGGGGTTACAGGGAGACCCTGTCTCAACCAACAAACAAAAGTTATGCTAATATGTAGGCCAACAGTATCCCTAAACTTATGTCAGACACCAAGTACTCTAGAAAGGTACTCCCACAAAGCAGACTAGAAGGGATTCCAGTAAAGGAATCCCTTACTGGACAAGAGAACTCACAGTAACATTTACAAATCACTTAAGGTTGTCTGGAGGACATTCCTGAAAGAACAGAATTAGAATCCCAAACCCAAGACAGAGGAACTGCCAATCTGAAGCAGGATGTCCATGAAATCTGTTTAAAATTATTAAGACATGGAAGTATTGAAATCCTACAAAAACAAATCAGAAAATATGAAAAATGTAGTAAACAAATTAAAAATAAAATGTATCAGACAAAAATATATACAAAAATAAAGACAAAATCTTTAAAACAGACCAATGACCAACAGGGTAGGCAGTTGAACAACTTGAAGCTCTATCTGAGAACAGCAGATAGACTGTAGCACTGGTAAATTATAAGATGGAAAATCTGAGGCAGATTTGGGAATTTTAGAAAGTAGAATCAGATACTTCAATCGCCATATCAAAAGAACAGACTATCGAAAAAAAGTAAAAAAACCCAAAACAAAAACAAAACAGTGATTAAGCAGTTTCAAAGGCTGAAGTGAATAAATAAATGAATTTATGAACTACATAATTCCAAAAAGGATAAATAAAAAGAAATAAATCTACACATATAAATCACAGTGAAGCTGTGGAAACTAAAACCTTAAAAGCAATCACACAAAAAGTCACTTCCCAATGAAGCCACAACTATTACATAGAATTTTAAAACTTTTCAACAGCAAAAAAAGATGCTGGAGAAGAGTATAATAATCAAAGTGCTACAGAAAAAAACCTATCAACCCCAATTTTCATACCGCAAAAAAGACCCAAGCTAGCAAGAACTACCATGTGTTATATTGCGTAAAAATGGAAACCAAATATAGATAGCAGAGATACAGAAGAATTAGTGATTAAAATCCCACTCATAAACATAGAATGTATCTAAG
This sequence comes from Nannospalax galili, assembly GCF_000622305.1. Lineage (NCBI taxonomy): Eukaryota > Metazoa > Chordata > Mammalia > Rodentia > Spalacidae > Nannospalax > Nannospalax galili. Next base: position 12,339,650 of record NW_008358866.1, read on the forward strand.
CATTAGCAATGACAAGAGTACATTTGGACACATAGAAAAAATAGAAATAATAGACTAAACAAATCAAGTTCTAAATCCCTTTTAATTCTTAGAAAAAAAGTAAAATGCTTATTAGTTTGGACACTGTTAAAAACGCGTATCAAAAATATAAGGACAACACTAAAAGAAGAGAAATGGAATGTATAACTTTAAAACTATGGACAGGGATGAAAAAAGAAAACTGTCAATTAAATACCATCCTGAAAATGGCAACAAGAAACAAGATTAAACATTCTAGAGTGAGCACAGCTGGTGGAAAACAACATAAATATATCTATTGTCAATATAAACA
>NW_008358866.1:12340047-12341651 GCF_000622305.1 Nannospalax galili
AACAAAATATGAATATATATATATATATATATATGGGAATGTCACAGTGAAACATGAAGCCCATTACTTTTTAAAATAATATTTTTATTAATTCTTTGAGAATTTCATGTAATGTATTTTAAAACATATCTGGCCCCCTCTTCCACTTCCTCTCAGATCCACCTCCACCTTCCTTACTCCCTCCAAATTCATGTCCTCTATTTTTTAAAGCCCATGGAGTCCAATTAGTATTTCCCAAATACTCTTGGGTGGGTCCATCCCCTGAAGTATGGTCAACCTAGTTGGTATCATACCCATAAAGAAAATGGACTCTCCCTTTTCCAGAAGCTATCAATTGCCAATAATTTCTCAGATAAGGTGGGGCTTCTTGTCCACCTCCCCCTTCATGCTGGGATTTTGTCTGACTTGAGCTTGTGCAGGTCTTGTGCATATTGTCACAACCTCTGTGAGTTCATACGTGCAGCTGCCCTTTTGTGTCTGGACAATACTGTTTTGTAATACTCATCTACCACCTCTGGCTTTTCCAACCTTTCCACACCCTCTTCCACAAGGCTCCCTGAGTCTTTCAAGGGAGGGTATGATACAGATGTCCCATTTAGGGCTGAGCACTCTGAAGCCTCTTGTTCTCTGCAGGTTGACCAGCTATGGATCATTTTGTTAATCGCCATCGCCTACAAGAAGAAGCTTGTTTGATGAGCATTTAGAGATGTACTAATTTGTAGGTGTAATGATAAGTCATTAGGAGTCAGAAACTCATTCATTTTTATGTTAACAAAAAATAATTATAGAAAAAGAATAATTTGAAAGTTGGATAGCCCATGCCTACAATCTCAGCACTTGGGAGGTGAAGGACAGAGGAGTACTGTGAGTCCGAGGTCATCCTGGACTCACATAGTGGAACCTCAAATTAAGAAAAAGAAAAGATTAGTTGGAATGTGGAAGCATGGTCACATTAAAATCATTGGTACATTTTTTTTTTTAGTTTCAATGTTTTTTAAAAAATATTTTATTTATTTATTTATTTGTTTATTTATTTATTTATTATTTGCTTATTTATTTATTTTTGAATGTCTTGTGAATTATTTTTTAGAAGAAGCATGTCATTACAACTTTAACATATTTAGTAACACACTCCAGAGCAAGAGTACATCTCTTTCATAAGTGGCTGTAACTTTCTAGGTTCACAGGTGAGTTAATACAGTTATACAATATTAAACTCAGTATAAGCCCTATAAGACACAAAATTGAATGACTTTTTAACCTTTAAAAAAGATCTCCATTTCATTTTAGAATATATTGTTCCTTGCAGAAAGACTCATTGTTTATGCTACTAACACTGAGATGTTGGTGCATGCATCTTTAATCTGCATGTTATCTCTTACTAGTCATAATCGGTTGCACTTGGATCCTTGGCACCTGTGTTTGTCTATAAAGTCATTGGGTAGATTTTGATGGTAATGATTATCACCTCTACTAATTAACAGGACGTAATTTCCATGCTTCCTCCTCAAATATAATACGTTTTTAAAAATTTGTTGATTTTATTTTTGTATGGCCCCTTTAATCTTTGGTTATACTTTCCTTTTGGGTGTTTAAGGCCATAC
>NW_008358866.1:12342156-12347381 GCF_000622305.1 Nannospalax galili
GTGATCTGATATGTATAATTTGTCAGTAGGTTGTAGGAGTAATATGGTTCCCTCTGCTTTTCAAAACTCACTAGGCTTTGTTTATCTCTCACATTGTCTCACCCCTCCATTATGGTTTTCCCATTTAAGATGCCCCAATTTTCCCCCTTTCTCCCTTAATAATACCCTTCTCTAATGGTCCTATCTCTCTTGAGCTCCCTCTTTCCCTTTATCCCCTAGGTTCCTAGTATACCCTTCCCTCCCCCCTCCATTAAACTAACCCAATTTTTATCCATATCTCCCTTACTAAGGCCTGTTTCCTACTGATCTTCTCTTTCAGGTTCTTTCTTTTCCTTTACCTCCCTGTTTCATTTCCATTATCCTGGCTCCTGTAGTTATGTCTGGATACCTACACACTTATCAGGGTTTGTTCTAGGATCCACATATGAGGGAGAATATATGTCTGTTTTTTTTTTTCCTGAGTCTGTGTTACTTCACTTAGTATAAAAGTTTCTAGTTCCATCCATTTACCTGCAAATTTAATGATTTCACCTTTCTTTACGGCTGAGTAAAACTCCATTGTATAAATGAACCACATTTTCATTATCCACTTGTCAACTGAGGGACACTTAGGTTGTTTCCATGTCTTAGCTATTGTGAAAAGAGCAGCAACAAACATGGATGTGTGGGAGACAGGCTTGAGCCTCCTCGGGTGAAAGTCTTATTGACAGCCATACAGCAGGCCTGAGGCAACAGCCTGACTGCTGGAGCCACAAGGAATGCCTTGTGACATTTTGCTCCCATTAGCATATCATGAGACTGATGCCTAGAGCTTGCCACTCCCTAATCACCACCCTTGGAATCAAGGTATCCTACTTGCTGTACTGTGATAGGATGCTAAACCTGTTATGCTAATAAGGTATCCTACTTGCTGTGCTGTGATTGGACCACTGTCCCTATATAAGCTTGTGCCTTCCTGCAATAAAGCAGACCTGTGTCACTGAACCTGGTCTTCTGTGTCTGAATGTGGCTCCCTGACACTGTCTTCTCACCAGCCCTGGGGTCAGGACCAGACGACTGATTGGAGGAACTAAGAGAGCAGGAGAGTTGTCATAGCTGGAGGAGAGCAACCACAGCTGGCGACCACATGGATGTATAAGTGTTTCTGCAATAGGATGAGTTCTTTGGGTATATGCCAATGAGTGGTATAACTGGGTCAAATGGTAAGTCCATTTACAGTTTTTTAGAGTTCTCCACACTGCCTTCCATAGGAGTTGAACAAGTTTGCAGCCCCTCCAGCAGTGGATGAGTGTTCCCCTTTCCCCACATCCTCTCCAACATTTGGTGTCATTTGTTCTCTTGATCTTAGCCAGTCCAACTGGGGTAAGATGAAACCTTAAAGTGCTTTTAATTTGCATTTCCCTAATTATTAGTGATGTTGAACATCTTTTATGATGCTTCATAGCTGTCTTTACTTCTTCTTTTGAGAACTCTCTGTTCAGCTCCTTAGCCCATCTTTTAATTGGGTTGCTTCTTGTCTTGGTTCTCTGTTTTTCAAGTTCATTATATATTCTGGATATTAAACTTCTGTCGGATGTGTCATTGTTGAAGATTTTCTCCCATTCTGTGGTTTCCTGTTTGCTTCCTTGGTTGTCTCCTTTGATGTATAGAAGCTTTTTCGTTTAATGAGGTCCCATTTGTTAATTCTTGCCCTTGTTTCCTGAGCAATTGATGTCCGGTTTAGAGAATCCTTTCCTACAACTATATCCTGTAGGTTTTTCCTAATGTTTTCTTCTAACAGTTTCAGAGTTTCAGGCTTTACATTGAGGTCTTTGAGCCATTTGGAATTGACTTTTGTGCAGGGTGAAAGATAGGGGTTTAGTTTCATTCTTCTACAAGTGGAGATCCAGTTTTGCCAGCACCATTTGCTAAACATGCTGTCTTTAAAAAAGGGTCTTCAATTTTGTTCCATTGATCTATGGGTCTATTTTTGTGCCAGTACCATGTTGTTTTTATGACTATATCCTGTGATACAGCTTAAAATCTGGTATAGTAATCCCCCTGGCATTGCTCTTAATGCTCAGGGTTACTTTGGCTATCTGAGTTCTTTTGTGTTTCTGTATGAATCTTAGGATGGTTTTTTCCAATTCTGTGAAAAATGTCATGGGGATTTTGATTGACATTGAATTGAATCTATAAATGACTTTTGGTAGGATGGTCATTTTCACAATATTAATTCTGCCAATCCATGTTCATGGGAGGTCCTTCCATCTTCTGATGTCTTCCTCAATCTTTCCAAAGAGATTTAAAATTTTCATTGTAGAGCTCTTTAATGTATTTGATCAAGTTTATTCTGAGATATTTTATTTATTTATTTTTATTTTTTGCAGCTATTATGAAGGGGAGTGTTTCCATGTGCTCTTTCTCTGATTGCTTGTTATTGTTATATAGAAAGGCTACAGAGTTTTGTAGGTTAATTTTGTAACCTGCCACTTTACGGAATGTGTTAATAATTTCTAGGAGTTTTTGGGTGAAATTTTTCACGTCTCTTAGATATAATATAATCTGCCAAAAGGGATACTTTGATCTCTTCTTTTCAAACTATTACTCCTTTAAAGTCCTGCTTTTATCTTATTGCTCTTGCAAGAGTTTCAAGCACTATGTTAAAGAGAAGTGGGGATAGTGGACAGCCTTGTCTAGTTCCTGATTTCAATGGGAATGCCTCCAGTTTTTCTCCATTTAGGATGATGTTAGCTGTGGGTTTGTTATATATGGCTTTAATTATGTTGAGGTATGTTCCCTCCAGTCCAATTCTCTCTAGGACTTTGAACATAAACACATGCAGAATTTTGAAAGACCTTCTCTGCATCCATAGAGATGACCATGTGCTTCTTCTCTTTGACCCCATTTATATGATTTATGGCATTTATTGACTTATGTATGTTGAACCATCCCTGCATCTCTGGGATAAAGCTGACTAGATATTTTGATATGTGTCTATATGCGATTTGCAAGTATCTTGTTGAGAATTTTTGCATCTATGTTCATTAAGGATATGGGTGGTAGTTTTCTTTTCTGGTTGTATCTTTACCTGGCTTTAGTATAAGAGCGATGCTGGCTTCATAGAAGGAATTTGGAAGTTCTCCCTCCATTTCTCTCTTCTATCTTTAATTAAGTAGTATTAGATGCAGACCTTTTAATGTCTGATAAAATTCTGCTGTAAATCCATCTGGTCCTGGGCTTTTTTAGTCGGGAGGTTTTGTATTACTGTTTCAATTTCTTTTTCTGTTATGGGTCTTTTTAATCTGTTAAACCTCTTCTTGGTTTAGTTTTGGTGGTTCCCATGCCTTTAGATATCTGCCCATTTCTTTTAGGTTTTCAAATTTAGTAGCATATAACTTTTAAAAGTTATTCCCTTATAATGTTCTGTAACTTTCTGGTGTCTGTTGTGATGTTTCCCCTTTCATCTCTGATTTTGATGATTTGGAGGTGCTCTTTCTTTCTTTTGGTTAACTGGGCTTGTGATCTGTTAGTGTTGTTTATCTTTTCGAAAAAGCAGCTCTTGGATTTGTTGATTCTTTGTATTGTTTTCTTTTTTTCTATTTCATTAATTTCCTGCCCTGATTTTTGTTATTTCTTCTTGTCTGCTGGGTTTGAGTTTCTTTTGTTGTTGCTTTTCAAGTGTCTTGAGTTGCAATGTTAATTCATTTATTTGTGTTCTTTCAAATTTTTTAATGCAGGCATTTAGAGCTTTAAACTTCCTTCTAAGGACAGCTTTCAGCATGTCCCAGAGGTTTGGTTGTGTTGCATTGTCATTTTCACTTATGTCCAAGAATACTTTTATTTCTTTCTTAAGTTCTCTTTGACCCATTCATCTTTTAGGAGTGTATTGTTTAATCTCCATGTGTTCACATGGTGATTAGGGCTTCTTCTGGTGTGATTGTACACTTTATTGTATTGTTGTCTGATAGAATGCCTGGAATTATTTCAATATTTTTGTATTCGTTGAGGTTTGTTTTGTGCCCCAGTATATAGTCGATTTTGGAGAAGGTTCCATTGGGTGCTGAGTAGAGAGTATGTCCTTTGGTACTTGGGTGGAATACTCGGTAGATGTCTGTTAAGTCCATTTGATATATGGTATTATTTAATTCAGACGTCTCTCTGTTAAGTCTCTGCCCTGTTGACCTCTCTAATGGACACAGTGGGGTATTGAAGACCCTTACTATTAATGAGTTGGGATTAATCTGGGTCTTAAACTCCTGTAGTATTTTTTTATGAAGTTGGGTGCACCAGAGTTTGGTGAATATATGTTCATGATTGTAATACCTTCTTGATTTATTGTTTGCTTGATCAGGATGAAATGGCCCTCTTTATCTCTTCTGATTAGTTTTAAAGTCTATTTTGTCAGATATTAGAGTTGCTATGCCTGCTTTTTTCCTTAGTACCATTTGTTTGGTATATTTTTTCATCCTTTTACTTTAAGATAGTGTCTGTCCTTGAAAGTGAGATGTGTTTCTTGCAGACAACAAAAAGATGGGTTTTGTTTCTTAATCCATTCACCTAGTCTGTGTCTTTTGACTGGGGAGTTCAGTCTGTTAATATTTAAAATTATTAATGAAAGATGAATATTGAATCCTGTCATTTTTATTTGTTTACATTCTTGATATAGCTGTACTTTTCCACAGTTATACTTCACTGAATTTCTTTCTGCAACCCATTGGGTATAGTCATTCTTTTCTTCAGCTCTTTGTATTGCTTCCAGAACTCTCTGAAGGGCAGGTTTTGTGTACATGAATTCCTTCAGCCTAGTTATGTCATGGAAGATTTTTCTTTCCCCTTCGACTATAATAGACTTTTTGGCTGGGTATAGTATCTGGGTTGGCATCTGTGGTCATTTAAAGCTGGGACTACTTTGGTCTAGGCTCTTCTTGCTTGCATAGTTTGCACTGAAAAGTCAGCTGTAATCCTAATGGGTTTTCCTTTATATGTGACTTGTTTCTCTTTTGCAGTTTTCAGTATTGTTTCTTTGTTTTGCATGTTCAGTGTTTTTACTATGATGTGCCATGGAGTGTTTCTTTTCTGGTCCTGTCTGTTTGGTGTTCTATATGCTTTTTGTATTTGTATGGACATGTCTTTCTTTAATTTTGGGAAATTTTCTTCCATGAATCTGTTGAAAATCTGGTCTGTGCCATTATCTTGGGGTTCTTCTCCTTCCTGTATGCCTATGATTCGCAAGTTTGGTTGTT
>NW_008358866.1:12347401-12359350 GCF_000622305.1 Nannospalax galili
TTCTGCATATTCCATTCTTGTGATTTCTTAAATTTTTCATATACTTTGCTTGAGTGGTCTAGTTTGTCCACTTTATCTTCTAGTCTTTATACTCTGTTTTCTATTTCATTTATCCTACTGGTGAGGCTTTCTCCTGTCATTTCTAATTGGCTCACTGAGTGTTTCACTTTCTTCTTCATTTCAGCCCGAGTATTCTTCAATATTTCTAACTCTTCTGAATTCATTCAGAAGTTTATCCCTATCTCCCTTCAGTTCTTTGATTTCTTTGTTTCTGTTCTTTAAATTCACTGAATTATTTTTATCATGTTTATAATTGTTCTTTTAAGTTCCTTGTCCTTCATTTTCTCTAGGGGGTTCTCATGGTACTTCTGTAGAGGACTATTGCTATTTAATGGGGATATGTTATTTTGGTTTTTCATGTTATTATTTTTTCTCTGTGATTTTGACATGTGAATTTCTTTTGTAGTTTCTGACTCCTGTGTGATACTCAGGCCTTCAAGTTTAGTTCTGCTTCTTTTATTTTTGAGCTTTATGTGTCTTTGTGGTTACTTTTTGGGCATGAAAAGCTGGTTCCTCTAAGCTTCTAGTTCTCTCTTTTGATTTTATATTTTATATTCCAGATTGCTTTTGTCTTCAGGAGTTCCCACAGAGGCCGAAGTCAGATGAGGATCAGATACTCTCAGGCTTTCTCCTAAACTCTGGATCCCTTCAGGAAAGATTTTGGCCTCAGGAATTTGGGAGTTGGACTGGCCTGGGAGCTGGGCCCAGGAAAGATGCTGGTCTAGGGCAGCTGGTGGCCATGCCACCCAGAGATGCAAAGGAAGATGGGGTCCGGGAGCAACCCCAAGGGTTCCTGGGGCTGCACTGAGGGGCTGGGTTGGTCTGGATGCAAAGGATCAGAAGAGGAAAGGTCAGCCCCAGCATCCAGGAAAGAGGCTGGTGGGTTCTGAAGGCCCAGGGAAGTAGAGGGAGGTGAGGGCTGGGCCAGGCCCAGAGTGCTCCTGGGGACAGGAAAAGGAACTGGGTTGGTCTGGATGCAAAGGATCAAGAAGCAGTAGTGGTTCCCCTGGTGTCTGGGGTGCCAAGACAAGGAATGGGATAGGACCCAGGCTGGGAGGAGAGACGGGTGCGGGGGAGATGGGAGGGTGAATGAGCCTGGAGGAGTCAAGGCGCAGAGGGAGCTATGACTTACCCCAGAGAGAGGCCTGTGGGTGGTGCAGGCCCAGGGAAACAGAGATATTGGTACATTTTTAAAAAAATTAAACTCTACTGCTTATACCCTAAGACTATTACATAGGAAAGAGGAAAGGAGAAAAAAATTTTCCTTAAAAATGTTAAGCAAAATAACATATTAAGCTGCAACTGATACTTCTGAAGTTTAAGCAAAATTCAAAATATGTATGCTTAGTAGTGAAAAAACCATACTATATTGTGATAAGGCACAAGAAAACCAATGAAACAGCAACTGCAGAGAGGGCTCAGTCAGGAAGTGCCTACTGTATAAACATGGGGACCCAAGTTCAGATTCCCAGCACCCATGTAAAAGCTGGTTGCAACCACACGCTTCTGCAACCCCAGTGCTGGCAGGGGATGACATGTGCTTCCTGGGGGCCACTGGACAAAATAGCATGCTCCAGGTTCAGTGAGACCCTCTCTCGGAAAGAAAAAATAAGGTGGAGAATGATTGAGGAAGACACCCAGTGTTGAACTGTGGCCTCCATATACATCACACATGTGCATACATATGCATACAAACACATACTTATACCATACACACACAACAGAAGAACAACGAAGCAGATAAAAACTTCTACATTTAATAATAAGCCTAAAATAATAAGAGGCAAATTTACAGTAAAAGTGGACAAATAAATAATCATAAGACCTTAATTCAATTCCCTCAGTAATTGGGAAAAATATTAAGTAATTTTAAGTATTACATGTTTCAGAAAAAAATGTACAAATTTGCTGTAATACAGGATCCTATACCCCAGAATTAAAGTATATAAATTCTTTTTTACATATCATTTGTAAAAATCAATGAATAACGGTTCCAAAATAAGTACCAATGAATAGCAGTGGCCCTAGAATCCACTTCATGCAGATGGCGTTCTCAAATCACAATGGAATAAAGTAAAAAACAAAGCCAAAAGACAACCATCCTGTTCAGAAATTTTAAAACATATTTCTATGTATGATATAGGTCAATGACTACATTATTGCATCACAACTTATGGACTGGAGCTGAAATAATCTTTAAATGAGTTCATTATATATGCGTATATATTTTAGGAAAAATACATCCAACTGAAAGTTCGAGGAGTTAGCATGTAATAGAAGAAAAATGCATTGCCTGTACTTATATGCTCTCAGCCCTGGCTTCCTCCTAATCTACAGGACAGCTGCCTCACCCCTGCACTGCTGAGTGGTAAAGCAAGAAAGCCAGGCTGCCTTAGAATTGTGGTTTCACCTTTATGAGTTGTACGATCTTGGACATATTGTTTCACTTCTTGGAAAGGCCCCGTTTTCTTGTGTATAAGCTAGGAACCATAACAAAAAGGGAGCTTTCAACATCTGCATATATATTTTCTAAACTTTCAGAGGAAGATAAAACATGTCATAATATGAAAACGTTGACTAATGAGTTGACCTCTTTGTTGGAATCCCTGACTCATGTGCTCTGTGCCTGCTCAGTGGTGTTTCCCTTATCAGTATCCAATGTTGAAAACTTCCTGCATTTTCAAATAACTACCATTAAGAATATAATGTAAATAAATGTAAAGTGAGAAGGCAAAGGATACAAGATGCATGAAGTCAATAAAAGTGGAGAACTATTTTGACTCATGCACAAAGCTATGAGTAAATACTTGGCACAGTTAAAATGTGGTTACTGGTGGGAGAGATGGCTCAGTGGTTTAGAGTACCGGCTGCTCTTACAGAGGACTCGGGTTTGATTCCTAGGACCTACATGGTGGCTAACAACAGCCTGTCACTCCAGTTCCAGGGTATCTGACATCCTCTTCTGTCTTCTGAAGGCACTACATGGCAAGGGTACATTTACATACAAGCAGGCATAACACTCGTATACGTAAAATAAATAAAAAGAAAAAATTTTTTACAAATGTGGCAACAGTTCATGAAATGAAATTGAGCAGAACAATGGCATGATAAACACGTCAAAGAATAATTTTACTGTTAAAGTTCTGTGGAAATGTAAGGTGAATTCAATTTTATAAAATTAACCCTCTTTATGATTGTTTTAAAATACCCTGAAATGTAGAATATTATATTATTGACCTATGCAGTTGTCTTGCTAAAAAGTATGCATTCCCTGAAAAAAGTCCATTTGAATAATTCTTTGTTTCTCTGAAGAATTAATAGAAAATTGTCACCGTAATGTTTGCATTGTTCACATAATATTAAATTAATGTGTTGCAGTGTGTTTTAAAATATAATGTTCAGATCAAGCTCCTTCCACATCTCTCAATTACATATGCAAAATTTATCACAAAATCATAAATAAATAGTTTCTGTTTCAAGTGAGATATTTTAATTGGCCATTCCTGGCAACAATTATGTTTGGATAAAGAGGACCTCATGAACCTTGCAGACATTAAGGTTATTATGAACCTTAACTGAGAAAATTCACATAATAACAAGAAATTAGCAGATAACCATCCTATGCACGGTTATGGACCTAAAACTTTAAATGATTTCCATGCAGACTCTCAATATAATCTTCCAGCATTGTCACTCAGCATTGCCCCTTATAAACTCCATATCTTATACACATTAAACTCTTCTCTATCTTCCATATACACAGTCTACTTAGTGATCTTTCTTGGTCCCAAATATCTGTTCCTGAATTCTGAATTCTGCATGTCGATATCCAAGATCCAGCATCAATGCACTTCTTGAAAAGTCCTTCTGTAAGACTCCAATTACAAATAATGTCTTTTTCTGTTGTGTTGTATATTTCCAGAGTAAGATGTGTACTCTGTGATATTACTCAATCGTGTGACTTTGTGTGTGTGTGTGAGAGAGAGAGAAAGACAGAGAGAGAGAGAGAGAGAGAGAGAGAGAGAGAGAGAGAGAGAGAGAGAGGAGAGAGGTTTTACTTTCTGTGTGAGCCTGTAATCTCTGCTAAGGAGAAGACTCATGTTTGAATTATCTTAAAATCCTCACAGTGTCTTGCTTTAGGACTTGCACATAATGCATTTATTCACCTACCCATTCATTCACAACCACTTGCGGAATGCCAAAAATGGTTGGTTCCTAATAACTGTGCATTCACTGAGTGAATGAATTAGAACAGATTATTAAGTGAGCATAATAGGACGTTTTCTTTGGCTTGATTATCAAGATCCTTTCCCACATTTTCTAAATGATGAGAGCATACCAGAGGCTGGGCCTGTGCCCTTCCAGACATGTGCTTGACGGGGGAGCATGTGTTATTCATTACATCACACATAACCTTTTCAAGTTTACAATCAATCTTGCTTGGAAGGCTGGTGTCATTTAAAAAGTACAGCAGTGTGTGGGAAGGAGAGACAATCTGAGCTGGCTACAGACTGTGAATCCAAATATCCTATTTAAAGGTCCAAACATGAAGAAGGAGGATGTACTAAACACATCATTTTCCTTCCAAGTGATTGAAAAGGGATGGTACATTGAAGCTTTGTTGGGTTTCAATGCATTGATTTTTTTTTTTTGCTACCTATTTTTCTGGGGCTTGAAAGGTACTTAAGAGTCTATTTCAAGTTGCCTGCAGACTTCTTTTCTCATGTTTCTTAAAACTCTTTGTGATTAAATCACCTACATTGTCTTCCTGGCTCTAATGATTCTCTTCCTGCTAAACTCTATTTTTTTTCTTTACAATATTCTGTTTATCACGTCTTTATTTTCCACTTCACTGCTTGCTTTGGTATCCCCATCAATTTTTCTGATTTTGATTCTCTGTTCAGTCTCATATTTGTTTCTCTGTCTGTTCATTCAGCCTCTGATACTTTCAGGTCACCTTCCAGGTTAAATGCTATACTGATTAAAGAAAAGTTCCTGCATTTAGAGACATCACAGCCTAAAGCGTTAGAGGACTCAAAATGATAAGTAATGCCATCTGACATTACGAGCAAGCACATATTAATGCTGTGCATATACGGTCATTTCTATTAAAACACAAGAGACACACATTAGTTATGGGGTAAAATTGATAGGGACTCTTGGAAGAAACTGGGGTGAGACTGGGACTTTCAGGAAACAGTGGGTGAAAAGAGGAATCCAAGGTGCATTCAACAGAATAGTGGAGGCACTGGGATGTCTAACAGGATGAGCCTGACTGAGAATAACATTTCTGAACATGCTATGGACTAATCACATTGGGATCATATTCTAGAATGTTTTAAAATCACACGTATGAGGACTTAACTCCAAAACAAATTGAACTAGGCTTTCTGGAAGTAAAAATCAGTTAAAATCTGACTTTGATCAATACTCCAGATTCAGTTTAGGTATTGCCATTAGAAAGTACCTTACACAGAGAAGGAAGCATTGACAGTCACAGGTGGATTTTTTTTTTTTTTTTTTTTTTTGTGTGTGTGTGTGTGTGTGTGTGTCTATACTCTTGAGTGGTGATGACTGCAGAAGCCAGAGACATAGGATAATGCTGGAGCTGGAGTTACAGGCTGCTGTCAGCTCCCTCCCTCACCTCTGTGGGTGCTGGGAACAGATGTGGGTTCTCTGCAAGAGCCATGCATGCTCCTAACTACTGAGCCGTCTCTCTAGCCTCAAACTTTCTTTATTCTTAACTCTCCTTCTGCTCTTGGTTATAAGTTTAAATACTGTTTGGTACAGAGAAGGAAACCCATAAAAGAGGGCCCTCTATTCTGCTTCTACCCCTGATAACTGCTGACACTCACTCCAAACTGGGATCTAAGAATAGCTTTGCCTCCATCTGAGTTCTTTTAGAAAATCAGAACTTGAAATCTGGACAGACTCACTGAGTCAGAATTGCAATTTAACAAAATAATTAAAGTTTGAAAAACTACGTCTGAAACAAAAGCCCCCAGCCCCGTGATCACCCTACCTGCTCAGGTGCACGCCTTGTCAAATGTCACTAACTGCAAACAGTCTTTCTCTACCAGCCCTCTCAGCATTCAAACCTGACATCCCTCTTGTTCTAAATCAAGAAACATCCAAATCATTCTTAAAAGTTACACTGTGACTTATTCTTGGACTTGAAGGAGAAATACCTTCCTCTTATTTAAGCAATGCTATCTCAGGAATTTAATATCCGAACCTAACACTCCACAGCAATCTGCCCATCTTCCTTCTCTTCCACCTCTCAGATGATGCTCAAGTTATCAACGGTATTTTTCATTACTCTTCAAGCCACATAGCATGGATGATCTCTCCTTTTCTCCAAACACTCTTTCCTTTGGACCTTTATGGAAACCCATACATAGTGATGCAGGGAATGGAATCCAAGGTCTCATAAATGGGAGGTAAGCATTCCACCACTGTCCTTATTCCTGCCATCCCTATGATATTATAGTTTCTATATTTTTATTCAAATGCTCCTCTACCTCTTTTCCCATGATTCAGAGTTCTCACGATCACCTAAGTAGCTTTGAAAAATGCAGATTTCTAAGTCTCGATCCCAGAGAGTCTTATTTCATTGGTCATAGATATTGTACTGGCATGTCTAATCTTCATAAGCTCCCTAAGAACTCTAAAATGCAGCCAGTATTCCCAAGTGTACCTTAAGTATTGCTAGGCAGAAGGTCACAGTAGACTTTAAACGCTATTTCCTGCTCTGGATTTCCAACCTGACCAAGCTCTTTGGTTTCCAGTTTCAGTTACCATCTACATACTGGTAACTTTCATACTAATTCCTGTCAGCTCACTTTTGAGTTTCAGATTCATGTATATAAAACCAATTAGAATATTGGATATAATATATAATAATATATTGGATATAATTATATAATCTAATAATGTCCGTTGGATATTCAGCAGCATCTGAAGATTATCATGTGCAATTATTTCCTTGTGTCCTCTTGTGTCTACTGTGTGTGCTGTCTGTGAATAGTGCCACTGTTCTTACAGCTGTAAGAGTCTTTTCCCAGGCCCTTGTTCTCTCAGCCACCTTGTTACATCAGTTCTAGCACTCAGATTGCATGCTTCCAGTCTTTCACACTCATTTACTTTCCATTTCCACTGCATTTCCTCTTGCCCTACAGTCTTGCTCTTTTCCAGCAGCTTAAATGAACACTTTAAAATACAAATCCATTCATGACACGTCTCACTCAGCCTTCCAAGGATTCTTTTTTGTTTGGATGGAACTACATTGCCTGACCCACTGGGCCCCCATGCTATGCTTCTGCTGAACTTATGGTTGATTTAGTATTTACTGAGTGAATTTGAGTCATTAATTATTTTATAGATATGCTTAGAGAGTTTTAATAATTCCCTCAGCATTATAGTAAGGCTGTGTAGCCAAAGCTGTCTACATTTTTTGGTTCCAAAATTCATACTCTTTCTATTCTAACATGTATGTCTTCTACATAAAGGCACTTTGTGAAGAGCCTGTAATAAGGATGATGTTTGATACTTCAAAATGTTTTCTAGGCTCTCATTTTATTTTCTGAGTTATCTAATTAGCTTGGAACTTCCAACAAGTTCCTCAAATAGTTGTGTTCATCTAAAAGCAAAACATTTGGTCAATTAAGCAATTTAATAAAAACAAAAAAAGAAATAACTGAACTCATTGGAGGGATACCAATTTTTTATGGGACTATTTATTTGGGGTTCACTAGGCACCATCTTCCACTGCACAATGCTTTTCCTGTGCATTCCTGCACAATGCATTCCTGCACAATGCAATCTGTAAGTATAGCACTTGCTGAACAGTGCTTCCTCACATTAGGCAAGAGATCAGATCTACTTCACTCACACAGGTGTTTATGGGAGCCGTGGAAGTGAAGTAGTAGATGGAACAGGTTGTGAGTGTGGTGGCCATCTTGCCCTGGAGCATCAGCTGAGTGTGCTCACTCTCTAGGAGATTGTATCACAAGCTGTAGAGGAACAGTGGAAAGGGTTGAAAAATGCATCCCTGAGAGGCATGACTTGTGTAAGCAGCTCACTCCCACACCTATGTATGAGCTGCTTGCCTGAGTCACAAGAAATAAGGATGAGTCAAGTCTTTTATCACAGGGGATGAGGGAGAGACTGAGCCTAGATGCTTCCTGGAGACTTCTTTACCCAGAAACCATGGCCCAGAAATCTGGACACTCATAAATTATATAGCCTTCTGAAAAAAATAAATGAGGACTTGCTCATTAAGCCCAATATTTGGTTTTCTAATGCCAGCAGTTGAAAAGTCTTTCCAGTGGTCGCTCATAAACTTTAAAAATAATTAAAAAAAATTTTTACCTATTGGCGCTAGAGATGGCTCAGCAATTGAGAACACTTGCTGTCCTTCCAGAGGACCAGATTTGATTCCCAGTACCCACATGGTGGCTAATAACCATCCATAACTCCAGTTCCAGGGGATCCAATACCATCTACTGGCCTTTGTGGGTATTGCATGCAAATGGTGCACTTACATACATGCAGGCAAAACATTCATACACATAAAATAAAAATAATAAAATTATGTGTCCCAGTGTTTTGCTGCATATATGCAAGCGTGCCTGCACATGCAATGCCTGTGGAGATCAGGAGAGGGCATTGGATCCCCTGGAAGTGGATCTACAGATCTTTTTAGCCACGATGTTGGTGTTGAGAACTGAACTCAGGTTCTCTGCAAGAACAGCCAGTGCTCTTAACTGCTGAGCCATCTCTCCAACCCTCTCATAAACTTTTAAAAACTTACCTAATCTTATTCTAAACAAGAGAATCGATTTGAAATGGAAATAAATACCATTTTATCTATCAGATTGGCAAAAAAAAAATCAACAAAACCAAGGGCTTAAGCTATGTGGGCCATACTTTAAATAAGCACTCTCATGCTTTGCTGATGAAATAGATACTCTTGGCAGTGTTTAAGCGGTGGTTTGACTGAGAATGTCCCCCAGAGACTCCAAGTATTTGAACATTTTGTCCCCACTTGGTCACAAGGTTTTGGGAGGTGTTAGAAACTGTGGTCATGCTGGAGGAAGCACGTCATTGGGGGTGGACTTAGAGAGTTCTTAAGGTGTGGCCATGCTGGAGGAAGCATGTCACTAGGGCAGAGTTAGAGAGTTCTTAAGCCTTGCTGGATCTCCAGTTGATCTCCTGCTTCTTGTGCCGGATTGAAGATGTGAAAGCTTAGCTTCTGCTCCTAGTCCAATAACCTCTGCTGCCATGCTTCTTTACCATGATGTACTCTTGCCCCTTTGGAACCCTAAGCTAAATAAACTCTTCTTTTTTGTAAGTTCCCTTGGTCATGGTGTTTCTATCACAGCAACAGAAAAGTGACTAATGCAATTTATAACAAACAATGTGGGAACATTTATTAAATGCTATTGCCCAAACTATTCCACTTCTATAAATTTATTCTACCAAAGTATTTGTACAGTGAAAAATAGTGTAAGCATGTAATTCATTCATGTATTGTTTGTAGAAATAAAAGATATGAATGAAATTAAATGCCTTTCAAAAAAGAATTTTAAAGAATAAAGTACCTCTCAATGACAGAGTACTCTAAAGTCTGATAACAAACCAAGAATATTTTTATCTGATACAAATTATCCCTTAGATATGCCATTTGAAAAAGTAATTTTACATTATCATTTATATAAAAGGAAATAGAAACAGCATGTTACATACATATACATATATACACATATATATGTGTAGACGTATGTGTATATATGTATACTTGTCTATAGCACATTCAAGAAAATAATGAGTTATAACACATATTGAGGAAGTATGCTGGGTGTGGTGGCACACACCTTCAATCCCAGCACTTGAGAGGCAGAGACAGGTGGGTCTTTGTGAGACTGAAGCCAGTCTGGTCTACATAGTGAGTTCCAGGCCAACTGGAGCCACATGGAGACCCTGTTTCAAAAATAAAAGTCCAAACCAAACCGAACCAAACATATTTTGAAGCAGGCATGAAGGCTTAGCAGATGGAACATAAGTTTCGGAGAGCCTGTGTGTGTGTGTGTGTGTGTGTGTGTGTGTGCACGTGTGTGGTGTGTTTTGCCTGTGTCTATGTGTATATTATAGGAATGTATTATTTAAATATTCAGTAGATTCAGTTAAAAGAAAATAATAGAGTCAACCAGTTCATCATAACCATAAGTCCCTAAGCATGTGCAGAGGAACCTGGGACTGACCGCTTGGCTGCATGTTTTGGCCTGTCAAGCCTCTTTTACCTTCTAGAATTTCTACTCAAATATCAGTGCTGGCATGATCTTAAAAGATATTCTTTCCATTATCCTAGTTCCTGTAGTTATGTCTGGATACACACTCACTTATAGGTAGGACCATAGGAGAAGGGTATTATTAAGGGAGAAAGGGGGCAAATGGGGGCACCTTAATTGGGGAAACCATGATGGAGGGGTTAGACAATGCAAGAGATAAATAATGTCTAGCTAGTTTTAAAAACCAGAGGGAACCATATTACTCCAACAACCTACTGACAAATTATACATAGCAGATCAAGAAATATATGTCTAGGCCAATTTTATCTGAGAACAATTGGTTTTTGCCCAAGATTTATCTACATGACACACAGTAATTAAAAGTACCAGATTGGTGGAACTAACCTTCTTGGATGTTTAACAGACATACTCTGAGGCCTATACTAATTTGGTCAGAGGGACATAAAGGACAGTTTTTGCTCTTTGCCCTCCTAGGTCGTCTAGTTCCAGGGGACTATGAGCATCTCTCAAAATGTCCTGTAATGGTGGTGGGTCACCTGTCCTCTTGATCAAGGAGGCCGAGGAAACCCCACTAGATCGACTTGAACCTGTGTCCAGTCTACAAGGAGGAGGGTCAACACAGAGGAATCATTTGCTCCATGCTTCCAAGTGAAGCCAGCCATGGTAGAGGAGGACCTTTGACTTATCTTCACATAGGCAGAACTGGTAAAAGAAAGGAGCCAGAGGCTCCTCCCAAGCCCATGTGACCCCTGAGGATCAGATCCTCAAACGGCCTTAAGAGTAAAAAGAAATTGGTTTATCTGGGCCAACAGTATGAACTTAACACCCAAAAGGAAAGTATATCCAAAGATTAAAGGGGCCGATATAATTTTTAAGAGTCCATATGTATAGCTGAAGGCTACATAACAAGCAACAATACCAGATAGGAGATACCTTCTTTTGAGTTGTTGGCCAGGGTGGCCAGAGGGACTCCCAGAGAGTAACCCAGTATAGAACTGGGAAAATGAACAGCAGACCCCAATCTTATCTAAAGGAATATTGACAACTGATTGCTGCTAGATGAGGAACAGCTGACCCTCCTAAAATAAAAACATCTAGATAGGCTGACTAGATTCACCAAATGGACAAGTAGTGGGGAATGGCTGGGGGTGCCAACATCACAGCGTTCAGTAGCAGGGATATCAGAGCATAAGGGCTCTAGTTGGGGGGAAGGAGGCTATGGGAGGGTGCCATATGGGAAGTGGGTGTACAGTTGAATAAGACGGTTTGGGATGTTCGGCGTGATACACACACACAAAAAAAATCAACACACACACACATCAACAAATATAAAAAAGAATTACATTTGAGGGGGAAGCACAAAAACTTATGTCATATTAATTAGTAGAGGTGATAAACATTACCATTGAAATCTACCCGATGACTTTATAGACATACACATGTGCCAAGGATCCAAGTGCAACCGATTATGACTAGTAATTATCAGATACATACAGATTAGAGATGCATGCACCAACATGCCAACATTTCAGTGTTAGTAGCAAAAACAATGAGTCTTTCTATAAGAAACAGTATATTT
>NW_008358866.1:12359544-12401108 GCF_000622305.1 Nannospalax galili
AGAAGAAGCATTATTGCCTCGGGCTTAGCTTCCTAGTAAAGATTTTGCTCACTAAAGTTATTGCTTTAAAACTTAGAGTTCAGGCTAGTGATGGTCAATCCTTAAGGCAATTCCAGGTCTCCGTAATGCAGTCCTATAGGAGATGAGTGCTCCAAAGCACAGCCAGAAAGACTATCTTAAGTAAAGAAAACTTTCTAGAGAACAGATCCAGAATGGTTGGGTTCTATTCCTAAGAAACTCTACAGTGTAATGTGGCCTCTGTTCCAGCTACCTCTGTTATGGTCCCATGTTCTGAATTTCCCATACGGCTTTTATTACAGTTCTATTGTCCTTAATGAATAGTTTGTACATTGGTTAGGGATGGTTAACAGGATTCATTACTGTTATGATTGCTGGACTACAAGGAGTCACACCTAGATCTGAGTAAAAATATTCATATCACCCAGATATTCCAAAGCTGAAGACCATCTAGGTAATTCAGATATTCCAGAACTTGTTTATTCTACTTGTAACTATGAAGTTACAAATCTGAAATTGTTAGGGATCATCAAGTGAAAAAATACCATATAAGATAGAGGGGCGTGTGTGAGCGTGTGTGTGTGTGTGTGTGTGTGTGTGTGTGTGTGTGTGGAGAGAGAGAGCCAACAGCATGTATGTCTCCTTATTTGAAGACAGACTTTCTTCTTTTTGCACTTAGAATAACTTATTTTAACTCTTGTGAGTTAAAAAAAATTCTCAACCAAATCCAATAGTACTTCAATAAATGAAATGATTCTTAACCCAAGTTAAAATATGAGAGATAATAAGCCCCACTGCCTTATCAGCTGCCATAGTTCCAATATCCATTATTTTCATAACTCACTATATAGTTCAATTTATGGAGACCTAAGACTTTCCTGTGAAAGTGAAAGTGTTAAGATGTGGCAATCAATTAAATGTTTGTCAAAATTACGAATGCATTTACCTTGAAGCTAACAATCTTATTCCCAGAACTTATGCTAAAACTATGCTTCTATATGTGAAACAAAGATTCATTCATTACATCGTTGTTTGTAAAACATGCCAGTCAACATGTCCATCAGAAAGGCAGACGTAAAAACTTGTGATATATCTATCCAGGGAGTCTGTGAAGCTGTGAAAAAAAAACAAAACTAGGCATTTCTTTTCATGCTAACACAGAAATCCTTTCAAGATACATTTCCAGGAGAAAAATCTTAAAGTACAGATATTTGTGTAAAACATTTGTGCAAAAAATAAAGAGAAAAGAAAATTTATTTTCATACTGCTCTTATGTCTGTGAATATAACAGAAAAAGAGAGAAAAAAAAAAACTGCAAAGAGCAACTATCCATGGGATGAGTGGGCCCAGGGTCTAGGAGATAATATCGAGTTTGCATTGTCTGTTTATATATATTGAAATTTTGTACATTTCATACAATACATCTTAATCATATTAAGACCCCCCTCCCCTACCTGCACCCCTCATAACCCCCACTGGATTTCATGCATTCTGCCATACATGTTATGGCCTATCAAGTCAAGTTTGTGTCCCCAGATAGCCCTCCGAAGTTCTTCCATTGGAGCCTTGTCAGCCTATCTAGATTTAGCTTGTTTGTACTGTATTAAAACATTTGGAACTATATAAACTCTTCACAAATATTTTCAATATGTATATATTTTTAAAAACACAGTAACAGTAGACTTGCATTCTGTAATTCTAGGTTGTATGTAGGGTGCTGGTGCTGAAATGTCAGCTGTATAAATTGGACAAGCAGACTTTCTTCCACCTTCTAGAACGTTTATTTGCTCTGATGAGCTCTGTGCTGAATCATTGTGATAGAGCTAGCCTGTGGCAACATTGCCATCTACAGGCCACATTGAGAATCTTCTCTTTGTTTAGTTTTCAGTCTTGCGGTAGGACGTGGATGATACGATGACCGATTTTATAATGTAGCTACTGGATAAAAGCATGGTGACCATTCCTATAGATTTATCGCCATGTTCTTTTGGTACAAATATTGTCCCTATAATTTTCTGTCTCTGTAGCTTTAGACCAAACATTAAAATTTAAGCCACGATTTAGTCACTGTCAAATGTGGATAATATCTGTTTTATTTTGCTGCCTGTTAATATTTTGCGTAAATTGTGCCCCTTGAGGAATAAAAACGTTGCCCCCAAAATTGGCTTGTGATTGCTCAATCTCAGGTCCCCAAACCTTCATTAATAGAAAGTAAGACTTTGAATAAATGCAGCCCACGGAAAGAGCTATGAATGTGCAACCCAGGAATTTTTTTCCACAGGCAAGCAGGGAAGACTGCCGGAGAAGAGGGGAGCCAGGCAGAGAAAGATCCAGTAAAAGGAAAAAGAGAGGAGAGGAGAGAAAGAACAGCACACGCGCTGGTATTGAAATCCTTGTATCCAAGCATGGTGCAAGGTTTGAATTTGCCTTTGACTTTTCAGTTTAAGGATATATGATCTCTTTTCCTAAAGCCCAGAGGAAGTAGTTTGTTTGCTTGTTTTATTCCTACTTGTAATTAAGAGAGCCCAACGCATTTATAGGTTTGTATTAGAAACTGCTTCGCCTCACTCATAATAAAAGTAGACATTTAAAATGAGATGGCATTTCCACCTATTATATTTGCAACTAATAAAATATAGAGGTTCACTTCAGAGAAAAAAGCCTTCTATTTTACTAAAGAGAATTTAACAAGCCCTAAAGGAATCAAATTAGACATAGCTGCTAAAGTTGTTACTACATGTAGGCTTTGGTCTGTCTAGCTTTCCTATCATTTGTCCCACAGATGCATACCCACATGTGCAGAATGGGGCATGTGTGGGGTTGCTGGACACAGCATTGTTCCAACGACCGAACAATGGGAATCAACTTAAATCTTCATCTCCAGAGAAGCATTTTCATTCACGGGGTACAAGACACAAAGACTATCAAAAGGAGTAAGTAATTTCATTATTAGGAGCTGATAATGGAAAAATCACCATGGTTTGTAGCTTTGTGGAGAAAAAGAACAGAGAAACAAAAGCAGTTTGCAGCATCTGTGTACAAAAGGGACATGTTCAAGGGCTTATGCTGATGTTACTTGTATATTCATTAAAATTTCTGAAAGAATAGTTAAATGAACTGTCATCATCAATATTAGGAAGAGAAAATTAGTGGGTAGCAGGGGCTGGAGAGATGGCTCAGTAGTTAAGAGCACTGATTGCTCTTGCAGAATACCTAGGTTCGATTCCCAGCACCCACATGGTGGCTAACAACCATCCGTGACTCCAGTTCCAGGGCTCTAACTCACTCTTCTGGCCTCCAAAAGCACCGCATGACACAGGTGTACTTACATACATGCAGGCATAACACTCATAATGTAGCACATAATATAAAATAAATTTTAAAATTAATGAGTAGCTAACAGAGATGAACAGAGTTTCATTTTCAACGAAGACTTTTTTGTACATTTCATTTTTGAAACCTGTTCTCGGGTAGCCCATTTTAAAATGGTAAAAATAAAAAATCAGAGGGAAGGAGTCAGTGTATGTTGGAGCTAGAGAATGCTAAACGCTTGCTTGTGGGGTTTCGAAGGGTCCTCAGACTGAATAATACGTAGCAGGACTCCTATCTTCTAGCTTTTCTCAGCCTTTCCAAACCCGAGAGACCGGGTGACAGAACTGGAAAGAAATATCCCATGGTGACAGTGACATCTGTAGGGCAAACTAAGAATATCGCAGCTTTTTTTCTGAGGCTAGGGGAGGAGGACTTCAGCCAGGCGTAGGTGAGAATTAATAAAGTAATTAAGAGCATTTCCACCTTTCATACTGGCAATTAATAAAATACATTATAGAGGTTCACTTCAGAGAAATAAGCCTTCTGTTTTCCTGATTGGCCACTACTGCAAGCCTAGTTTCCATGGAAACATATCTGGAGGTTTAAACTTTGTTTACAAATATTAGTTTGCTAGGGCTGGAGAGATGGCTGGCAGTTAAGAGCACTGACTGCTCTTGCAGAAGACCCAGGTTCAATTCCCATCACCCACATGATAGGTAACAACCATCTGTAACTCCAGTTCCAGAAGATGCAATGCCCTCTTCTGACCTCCACTGTGTTGGACAACATGGGTGAACCTAACTACATGCAGGCAATATGCTCATATACATAAAATAATAAATAAAATATTTTTAAAAGCAAATATTAGTTTACCACTCATCATTTTTAAAATTCCGAGTTGCATGCTTAACGTAAAAGTAAAGGACCTTAAGATTTCCACACTAGGTCTACACTTAGGAAATTTTCAATATGTGATCTAGGCTATAGGTTCATGCCTCACAGTGTGTTAAGACACTCATTTGGCCACAGAAACTCCAAATCTGGCAAACCCAACCTTAATCCTTACTTAAGAGTACCCTAACACTCCAACCTCATCCCAACACTAAGGGCTGCTGAAGAGGCAGACTCGGGAGTGGTCTTCTGCCCTGAGGTCCTCAGCTCCTAGGAGCCACAGAAGATAAGGGCAGAGGTGATCCTCTCAGACATTGGACCAGAACCTCCAGTTGGCTAGGGAGCTCATATTAGCTCCATGTCATGGAGCCTTTGCTCATTTCTGCCTATTTTGAGGCTTGTTATAGACCAAAGGCCACATTTTAACGATTACCCATTTTGTTAAAAAATGGATGTCTTTTGGAATTATCCTATCCTTCCTCTGTCCCTTCGTGCACTGCATTTATGGCTCTACTGGATACATGGGCTTCTATGCCAGGAGGAGTTACACCAGGATCTGTCCAAGAACTGTCCAGAAATCTGGGGCTTGGAGCAATGATAGATGTGTGATCTGTGAAGCCTTCTTCTGAGAAGAAGGGAGTGCAACTTTTAAAGCATCTAGTCATAACGGGGTTAGGTAGATATGAATGTTCTTGAAGGGATGGACGTGAATAGAATCACATCTGTGTAGTGTTGGGCTGTCGAAGGTGCACAACATAGCAAAAACTTGTGGTGTGTCAGCCAGTTGCATTAAGCCTTCTTCATACATCACCTTGATCTTTTACTCAGTACAGGAAGGTGATTCTGATGCTGTCCCTGGCTCCAAGAGTGATTATATGATTCAAACCTGACTCATCAGAACCCCAAAGAACATAGATTGAATGAGTTAACTTCTTCCATCTTCTAGAATGTCTACTCTATTGACATACAAGTCCTGTGATAAGGGTGGCACCTGCAGGGCAAAGTGAGAATTTTTATACTTTTCCATTCATTTTTTTCCCGAAAACAAATTTAACATGGTATGGAGAGAGAGAGAGAGAGAGAGAGAGAGAGAGAGAGAGAGAGAGAATGTGTGCACACACGCACACACAGGGTAGGCATGCGTGAATTTCTCATTTAGAATTGCTGAATAAGAAAATTTTGTTAATAATAATAGAAATATTGCAAATAAAGCTATTTTATAGAAAACACACAGGAAAGGTGTGAAAGAAAAGCATAAAAGTAAACACCCTGGTTATAAATACTGGTTTTCTGACTCTCAGCTCCATGGCAAAAGTAAAGCCACTTCAGATTTTTGAGCTATGAAATGAGTATAACAAAGCTGACCTCATGGGGTGGTTACCTTGTAACTTTTTAAGTGTCATAGTTAGAGCAACTCCAATACCAGACAAACAGTCCCTTATAATTGCTCAGCCTTTTAGGTGATTTCACCCTCAAACTCCTTCCTGCAGAAAATGAGATCCACAACAAAGGCAGCCCAGAGAGGAGGCACCCTTACGAAAGGTCCTCATCTGTAATGGGGTATGGAAGACAAAAGAAAAAGGAGACAACTTTCCAAGATAATTGAAATTGTGTGATGTTGGTGACCATGAGTGTTGAGCTACTGGACGTCTGAGGTCACTTGGCAGTTTCCTCTTCTCTGCTTTTCCGCATGAAAGATTCCATTTCAATTAGTATTATTTCCCCTTGCCAATACAATGTCAGTTATAGTGTCCATTGAATCAGTTTGCTGGATTTTGAGAAGTCACATTCAGACCTGACCGGGAAGAATATTCATTTCCTATTGATTCTGAACTTTGAGCAATACCTGGCTTGTTGATGAGTTGGGGCTGCGTATCTTAGCTCACCGTATGATGGGGGCAAAGCCTGACTAGTGTGACTGCATGATAGCCACAGGAGCATTTGCGATGATGTATGTATAGGTTGTCCTGTGACTCATCCTAGACCAAGAAAGGTATGCATGTCCTGTACGCAACGGTGTACGAGGGACAGGCACATGATGCAGTTGAGACACCAGAGCTGGGCCTCACTGCTGGACCAACTTGGAGCTGTTAGGATGAAACCCTGGTGTTGAGAGAGGGTAGGACAGAGTCAGATTTGATGAGATCTTTGGAGTTGTCAGACCAAAGTGTGTTTTTAGATGGGCCCAGTGGCTTTTCTTTTTATGTGAGCCATATTTCTTCTTATTGTCTAAATGAACTGAAGTGCATTTGCTGCTACTTGTAATTGAATTTATGTGAAAGAATGTTGTCTCTTTTCATAAAAACAGAAATGTAAAACCAAAGCTACTTGGAGACATTTTTCATGTATATTAACAAAAGCTCAACCATTTGATAGTACATGACTGTGTAAGCTGTGGGGCAGTATACTCACATACAGATTTTAGTGAATTTGGTGAATTCTATAAAAATGACAAACGTACCTCCCCCGTGGTTCAGCAAGGCCACTACTCTGAACTTAATGTGCACCTGTACTTCCCCCTGTGCTCCGGCTTATTCATTTTTCACTCTTCACACTTTCAGTTCCCAGTGGTCATCTTCAATCCAAAAATATTAAATGGAAAATTCTAGAAAGATACACTTCACTAAATTTAAATTGCACACTCCTCTGAGAAGCATAATGAAATCTCATACGGCCCCACTTCATCCTGCCCAGAGTGAATCATCCCTTTGTCCAATGCATCTGCACTATGCATACTCCCTGCCCTCCAGTCACTTAACAGCCCTCTTAGTTACCAGGCTATGCACTCCTACATCTAGCCATTGACATCACTGTGATTCTCCCTTTGAATATCATCAGAAGGTCAATAGTGGCCTAATGCTATGTTCTAATACATGCTTTATTCAATTCACTTAATCTCATCATGTGAGTATTGTTTCATCTCACATCATTACAAAAAAAAAGTGCAGTAAAATGTTTTGAGACGAAGAGAGGGCATTCACACAAACTTTTATTAGGATGTATCATTATAGTTATATTTTCTTATTAGTTATCATTAATTTCTTACCATGTCTATTTCATAAACTTTACCATGGGTGTGTTCACATATAGATTTCCATTCTCTCTGTGCATTTAGAGACCTCTTTCCTCTACGGGTAGAGGGGGACTGTACTAAGACAAGAGAGAGATGAGTGTGCTGGTTCCTACTGTATGAGCAACCTCAGTCCTTTGTTGCATGTTTTGTCTTCCAGGAGCTGACCTGCTGAGTACAGAAGAGGCACTTCTGCTTGGGCTTCCCTACAGAATAGACGAGTGCACCGAGTGGAGAAGCGGTGCACTTTGAGAGTTTGGAAGGGAGCGAAAGAGACTCTTGAGTTAACAAGAGTGAATCTGTAAGAGATCATGCTTCTCTGTATTCAGAAGTATTCTCAGATGTTGTCTTCCATGGCTAGAGCTATCACCAGACTACTGTGACATTAGTTCTTCTCCACGCTATCTATAGAAAGATGCTGGTAACAGATTTCTGCTGCAGCTAATCTGGGCATTCATCACCATGTTTTTGTTCCTATAACCACGAATAAATTGTGATGTGCTGCACTCATTTATATTCTATGTGTCAGTTTAAAAATTATGTAAGTATATCGAAGTATATTTAGTTGATATACCAGATATATTTACTTAGCACCCATAAGCTTCTATGTTCAACTTGCCTGACCCATGGAGTACCTAGGTATTTGTTAGAACTCTCTTCTGAGGTGGTTTCTATGAGAGCATTTTGGATGAGAGTACTATTCCAATCTGTAGATTAAGAGGAGCAGATCGCCCTTCATTAATGCAGTTGGGGCTCATCCAATCAGTTGAAAGAAAGGGAAAAAAAAAGGCTGCATCTGCCCTTGAGTAGAGAGAAATTTTCTGCCTGATTACTTTCAAATTGGGATATCAGCTCTTAGTAGTTGTATAGCACTTTGCTGGTCAATCTTTAGACTCAAACTAGGACATGCGCTCTGCAAATTTTGGGCTTGCCTGCCTCTCCAATCTTCTGAGCCAATATGTATTGTTTTCTGTTTCTCAGAAGAGTCTTAACTATATACTATTCCCTTTAAAATATTTTCCTCATTTCGTTCTCTTAACTCCTTGAATATAATGTTTGTTTCATGTGTGCTTGATGGATACAGTAATTGATATATAGAATGGTCAAAGGAAATAGATCTTCAAGTGGGATTTGGGGATCTGTTGTACACACACACACACACACACACACACATATATATATGAATTTATTTATTTGTGTGTATGTGTGTGTGTCTATGTCTGTGTGTACATACATGGGCTTGCAGGTGTCTGAAGAGGCCATAAGAGGGCATCAGAAATTACCTCAGAGTCTGAGTTACAGGTGTCTGTGAGCAAACCAATGTGGGAACCAAACTCCAGTCTTCTACAAGAGCAGCAAGCACTCCCAGCCCTGAGCCATGTCACCAGCCCTATGTTGAGCATTTCAAATTATTTATTTTTTTTATTTCATGTTTATGAGTGTTTTGCCTGCATGTATGCAAGTGCACCATATGCATGCAATACTCATGGAGGCCAGAGGAAGGTGCCAGATCCCCTGGAATTAGAGCTGTGGGTGGTAGTCCAGGGTCTTTTGCAAGAGCAGCCAGTGCTTTTAAGCCATCTCTTTAGCCCTTGAGCATATTTCTGATGAGCCCTCAGCTGTCCTCTGCATGGGTAAATTAGAACACTAACATTCAACAATATAAAGACTACCCAAGTTATCACTGGTATGAAATGCAGAACAAGTGAATAATGAGGCAGGATCAAATGGCTGTGGGTCTTGACTGCTATAGCAATCACAGCTTGTGTTCTAGTTATTCCTAATTTCCTTAGAGAATGGACAAAAGAAAGAATGGAGAAGAAATGGAAAAGAGGAACCTGAAGATTGAGCTTCCAAATCAAGGCACAAGGAGAGACTAAAGAAGCTGAAAAGGTGGTCTTTGAATGTTCTTACCCAGCATTTAGATGTGATTGAAAATTAGGTCACATGCTCGATATGTGTGCTGCAGAGAGGCAAAACTAGATGAACATTCAACCTCCCCAGGTATCATGTGCCAATTAAGGTGTTTGTGGAGTGGGATTCTAAGACTTGGAATAGGGATACATCCATAGCCACACACAAGGAGGGGTGTTTTCAACCCTGAAATACCCTTGAATCCTCCCTCTCCCCCAAGGAAGTGTGATTTCCCCTCTCTAGCCTTTCTGTCCTAACTTAGGACACCTCACAAAGGGAGTCACACTTTCCACCCTCCTCAAACCTCACCATTTCTCATTCACCTCCAGACATATAATGAGAGTTCAATGCCAGCACAGCCCACAGGGAGAAAAGCAAGACTGACTCCGGGGAGAGATAAAGCTTCCTCTGAGCAGAGGCTATGCCATAGAATTTTGTGGGAGTCTGGGGTAGATGCATAAGCATTGATTCCGAGTGTAGCAGCTGAAACATGAGATTGTTTTGAGCTAAATGTATTGGTAGGGACACCTCACCAAGGATTCCTAGTTTAGTGTGTCACTGGGGCACCTGGGTATGCTAAACTGAAGCCTGGACATTCATGGCCTACAGATAATGACACTGTGACACTGAAGAATTTGATTGAGCTGTAAGGGGCAGAGTTTCAAGACTTAAGGAAATGGAATATTTGGAGTGTATACATTTATACATAGATTGCATAGCCACCTTCCGTCCTCCTAATCAGAACTGCCAAGAAGGGTAACAAAACTTTATTAAAGTGTTGAGAAATGCTCTATTCAAAAATTCAGATTTATTAGGTCTGCAATAATGATGGGAAGTGTTGCCATGTAACGGGTTCATTTTAGTGGAAATAATAGGATCACGGAGTGAAGACGCCAAGTGTCTTACTTGGCTGTCAGAGATAAAATGGGAGTGATTATTTTAATGAGTCACAGAAACCCAGTGGTAATCAAGGTGTTTTGACTCATAGGTTCATTAAATTGATATTATGCTAATTGGCGCTGGTAAACAGGAAACAGAAAACACTATTAGTGTTTTCATAAGATACAAGCATGCCAAATGCATAGGCTCCTGCTCCACTGATGATGAAATTTCTGGGGGTCAGTGGTCTGAACATCTGTGTGAGAGACTAGTTACTTTACATGGCTGTGTCATTGAAAAGGAGTGACAGTGGGCAGTGAGCTCTTTGGAAAGTTGTGTCAAGGTAGTTCACAGTTTGGCTGCATGCTTCAGCCCCCTTCACCAAGGAAACCTAGAAGGCCAACAGTTTGATTGCAGTGTAGAGCAAGAGACAGTCAAGCCTAGTGGTATATGGATAAATACTTAACCACCAGCTCTTTAGTAAAGCAAAAAGCCTGGTTCAATGTGGAAATGGCTTTTTATAAATGAACATAATCTGGACTAATGAATTTTAAGTAACCCCAGCAAAACCATGGGCCCTTGTATCTTGGGATCTGGGCATCTGTCTTGTCACTTGGCAACCTTGACTTGGTATTCCACCCAAAAAGATAAGGAATGAATGCGGATGTGCTTGAGACGGAATATATCAAATTCCTACAAGGCAGTGCATCCATCTCCATTCAGTGGAGATTTAGAGGGCCATGGGGCGTTGAGTAAATGAGATATTCTAAACTAGGGATGAAAAGGTTGGATGCTCTGTTAAGATTAGGTTGGAGCCAAGCTTGTACTCCTCAACTGAAGCCGAAGAAGGCATTTTAAATAAAATTATTGGTGGGACCAGGCTCAAGGACACAGTTCCAGAAACAGACTTCAAGAGACAGTTCTATCAGCACAGTTCCAGGAGACAGATGGTTCCAAGAGACATCTAGGGGAACAAGTGTCCTCCTGAGTTCAGGCCCACTCTTAAAAACTAAATTTAAGAGTCAGGCTCTTTTTTGCTCAGGTAATTATAATGTTGGCATAGTAATGACACATTGTGGTGCCCCGTGTGAGGAAAAGACTCCCTGAATTCACAGATCAGTGGTCAGGAAGGTCCCAAGGGAAAAGGAAAAGATAGAGCATCTACACTTATATAGATAACTGTATGAAAATGAGACCATGGTTTTCCTTGATAACTCACACTAGGGCGCTCATGGATAAGTGCCTAGAAAAGTCCTGAGGAAAAAGGGAATTTTTGGACGACTGCAGTCCGGGGTACGTGAATGGCAACAAATACAAGGCTTTCTTGACAGCTCGCACTGGCCTGCATTGAGAATCCTTTATTCACTTTCTGCTTTTATTTCCTTTACCAGACCCAAACTGCAGGGAACTGTGCTCAGACTTTTATTTTGTTTTTTCTCTTTCCTCTTTCACTATGGGGATCTCTTTATCACCTGGATCATGTAGGGATGCTGAATTACTGAATTAACTTAAAGGAATTGGAACTAAAGTGTCATCAAAGCAAACTCGTGAACCTTTAGATGTTATTCAGAGACATTTTCCCCAGTATCCCAAACATGGAACACAACATGGAATACTGGGAAAAAACTGATAACCAATCAAGCTACTGCTTAGCAACAATTCAATTGGAGCATTTAACTCTTTGGAACCAAATTAAAGTAGATGTGCAGTTTTATCTAGAGAAAAAACAAAGGTGTGCTTTCAAAAGAATTACCTGTTCCAGAACCTCAAGGAAATCTTCTGAATAATTCTCCACCTTGCCAGGAGGTCCCTTTTCTGGGACAGAAGGTGACAAAATAAACTAAGTAGGAGTATTGTATCTGGTTTGGCATTTGCCAAGCTGAAAATGCCAGCTCTTTCTGCCCTGCATCTCCAAGCCTGTCTCTCTCTGAAATTAGAAACTCTATCACTGCCTTGTTTGTGTCCTAATTCTGCCTCTTTAAAAGAGGAATTAACTCTATAAGCTATCCTGTTTACCAACATTTTTTCCCAAATGGTCAAAGGGAATATTTAAGGGGATTTTAATAATTTAGCTCACAAGGAAGTCAAGACTGTCCTTAACTTACAATCATTTAGAAGTTGATTGAGTTCTGAAATATATGTGAAGCCAATATTCACTCCAGAAGATTTAGAAATGGTGAGATCTGCACAAGCAAGATGAATTCAACAAG
Source organism: Nannospalax galili (assembly GCF_000622305.1). Taxonomy (NCBI): domain Eukaryota; kingdom Metazoa; phylum Chordata; class Mammalia; order Rodentia; family Spalacidae; genus Nannospalax; species Nannospalax galili. The sequence continues at coordinate 12,371,839 of NW_008358866.1, forward strand.
GCAAAAATTAAGTTAAATAAAAATTCATTAGGGTCACAGTGTATTAGGTGCCACATTGGTGAGCACGACTATTCCAAATAGGCTCTACCTTCTTTAGAGTCGCTAATAAAGAAGGATGAGGTACAGGAAAATGCAGGTCTTATCAGTGAGATTAAGTGGCTACATCTGGCAAGGCCAGTCTCCTCAAGATCATGTACAAGGGGAGGAAATAAAGTTCTAGAGAGCAAAACAAGGGACATTTAGACAGGGTTAACAAGACACCCCTAGTCTGTATCCATTTGACCTAGAGTTCTGATTTTCTGCATTCAAGCCTGGACTGAAGTTTATCCAGAGAATAAAAGTGTCCTCTAATAAAAACAAATCATAGAAGAGATTTTAGTTTGCCCTCATTTCATTAGACACATGCTAACTTATTGTGGGTATAAGCCTTCAAAGGTCTTGTCACCTCAAATATAGCCAGAGAGAACTAGGCTAGGTAATAGTCAAAGCAGATACCTTTGTAGGCTTGATTCTCCTTGGTTATGAGTGCTAACTGCCATGTACTCATGAACTTATAAAAATTTACAGATATTAAAGACTGACCCTTCAAAATCAAGTATTCTGACTTTTGTCACTTCCAGTTCCCAATCTAAGAACCAGTGTATTCAATTTAAAAGAAGCAAGTGCCCTTTTCGAATGTCAGTAAATTGTCCTGTGCTGCTCTGGAGAGGCTTGCCACTCTCTAGAAATGATTAGGGACAAGCCAGATGCCTTCTTAGCCCTAACACAAAGGAGAATTTTCTTATCACTTTACTTGAAGTAGATTTTGAAAATCCCCAGAAACTTAGGGGAACCACCCTTAAGCTTGCCTCTCCCTAAAAACAGTAAGAGGCAAGCCAACTCCCCGCTTAGCCCTAAGGAGATAGAGAATTTAATATCACTTTAGGAGTAGTAAAATTTAAAAATCCACACAAACTTAGGGGAACCATGCTTAAGCTTGTCAGACCTTAAAACGGTAAGTGGCAAGCCACCTTCCTGCTTAACCCTAAGATAACAGAGAATTTGCTTATCACTGTAAATGTAAAAAAACATTTCAATCTCTATAAACTTTTTGGAACCCATTTAAAAGTATATAGATTTAATCTTTTTAAAACTTAAATTTTTTAAAAATTATTTTTATTTTATGTGTATGAGTGTATTGCCTGCATGTATGTGAGTGCCCCTGTGTTGCACAATGCCATGGAGGTCAGAAGAGGGCTTTGGATTCTCCTGGAACTGGAGATAAGGGCGGTTCATAGCTGCCACGTGGATGCTGGGAATCGAATCCAGGTCCTCTGCAAGAGCAGTCAGTGCTCTTAACTGCTGAGCCATCTCTCCAGCCCTCTATAGATTTAATCTTAAGTAATTCAAATTGGAGTATAAAAAAGTTTTTTGGGGTTGAGGATTTAGCTCAGTGGTAGAGTGCTTGCCTAGCAAGCGCAAGGCCCTGGGTTTGGTCCTCAGCTCCGAAAAAAAAAAAAAGTTTTGTTTTATCAGATGTTACTGAATCAGACTATACTGGTCAGATTCTTATTATGGTTTATTTTCAGCTACTCCAAGAAAATTTCAGCTTTAACTTAATTGGTGCAGTTGCCTTCTTCTTCACTTTTACCTATAGGAATCTCTAAAAATATTTTTATTTCAGCTTAGGTAATTAAAATTGGACTATAAAAAGGTTTTGTTTGCTCAAATGTTATTGATTCAGATTATACTGGTCAAATTCTTGTATGGTTTATTTTTAACTACTCTAAGAAATTCTATCTTATTTGGCATAATTGTTTTTTGTTAATTTTGTGAAATCAAATATTATTTTGTCAGAAACTTATAAAAGGACAGGCATGGTAAAAGTCCTCACAACAGATGGTAAATTTACTTATGTTATTTATGTCTCATGGTACTAAGATAATTAGTAAGTAACAGAAAATGTTAGAAGGATGTAAGAATGGGAATAGTTTTGGTAAGAAGGATTTAAAGGGATTTAAGTATAAAGATGAAGGGATATTTCCAGAATGGACTGGACACTAACAGTTTTTTGTATGTTAGGAAGGTACTGAGTAATGTATTTTAGATTTTTAAAAGATAAGAGCTAAAGATATTATATAATCTTAAAATTTCTAAAGTCAAAATTCAAACAAATCTCTATTTAAATCAATGTAGTTATTGATCTAATCTTGCTAACTATTACAAGGATTGGCATAAAAAGTAAAATATATGTCTGACCAAGGTTTATTTAAGAGCATTTAGTTTTGACTAAATATTGCACAATTATTAAAAATTACTGACTTTTTAAAATGTTCAGTGACCATACCTGGAATTGACTGTCCTGTTTTAATGAAAGATTGCCTTTCTGCAGATTTTCCATTTCTGTGCTTGCTTTCAATAACTAGGAATTTATGTCTAATTTTTAAATGGAAATCTTTCCCTCAAGGCATTATCAATATTGAGTAAATAATTCAATACACCTTATTAGAAATTTTTCCCAATAATTATGTATTTTGTTACATGGATATCTTATTTGCTTCAACTAAAAATATGAATCTGATTGCTTTGGATGATTTACAAGATTCATCAGAAATCTTTATTTATGACTAGAACCAGATGAAATTTGACTAAAGGTTCAAGTCTTTTGGATCCTAAATTACAATTGCCTGTTCCCCAAAAGATAACAATAAAATTTTCTCAACAGCTTTTAGGATTCCAGTTGACTTCAGCCTTCCCATGAAATTCCCAATTTGGCTTTTTCTCAGATTCTTGCTTCTCTTAAAGGAGACACTGATTTAAATTTGCTCAGACACCTAGTGGTGCCTCTCTAACTCTTCTATTATAGCAATAACATCTAGAAGCTGAATTTAAAACAAAAACAACATTTTCGTATTTGGAGCCTATGGGGGACATTCTCGTCTACCACATTCTATTCCCTGGCCCCCATAGACTCATGACTATATAAAACACAAAATGCATTTAGTCTACCTTTAAATTTCCCCCTGGTCTTTACCAGTATCAATATTATTTAAAAGGTCCAAAGACCAAAATCTCTTCTGAGATTTAAGACAATCTCTTAACTATAAGCCCATTGGCAGATATCTCATGGCTTTAGCATCTTGGGATCTCCACTGCCAACCAGGTTTCACCTTCATAGCTTCAAACAGTGGCTTGTCAGGTTGTCTTGACCCATCATGGCCTTCTTTATGCAGAGATACCCCTGCTGCATGCTGCCTGGCCTCAGCAGCTTTTTGAAACCATGGAGGAACAGATGACCCTGTCACTTTTGTATCTTTTATGACTGCAAAGCCAGAACCACATGAAGGACACTGCCAAGTTTGGCTGTCAGCCTGGGGTGGACCCCTGCTTGCTTCATCCACATTACCATCAGTTTTTGTCTACAGCAGTTTTCTAGGACCAGGAATCTTTTTAGGCATTTTGCATTAATAAATTAGAGGCTTTGGGTGTGGTCTTGCCCTGAAGGTACTCTTTCCACTGTTTAAGTACAAATCTACAGGCTTCTTTTTAATCATTCTGATATCTTTATCAAAGACAACCTCTCCTCCAGCACATGCCTTGGCTTCAACTGCTCTTTTTCAATCCAAATTATACATTCTGCATTTCTTTCTGCCCCATTTGCTCTTTTTCACTATAGATCTGCATAATATTCTTTATTAATAGCCACATCACTATTTCTACATTAGAATGTCTGAAAATTTCCTCTGCAGAAGAAATTAGTCTACTACTTGTCAACTTAGTCTCAGGCAAGAACTTAGGCTGTGGGCAGCCAATAGCCAGACTCTTTGCCAAAGTATTTGAGTTGCTACTTAAGTCCTTACTTCCCTCTGGAACTGCATTGCTCTCAGCACTACTTTCTTCCACTAGAGTGGTACATTAATCTCTGCTTAGAGCATTCAACTACTTTTGTAGTCCAACTTCCAAAGTCTTCCACATTTCTCCCCAAACACACATGGTCATGTTCTTCACATCAGCATCCCACTCCTTATTCCAACATCCTCTGCTTAAGTATGTCTGATTTTTTTCCTATTGAAATAGTATTTAACTTGCTTTGGATTTTACAGGAGCCCACAGTTAGGGACTTTTAAAAGATACTTTGAATTTTGAAAGTATTTGAATTTTTAAGGGCTGTGGGACTTTTAAAGTTGTACTATTTTATGTTGCAATATTAATATTAACATGAGCTCTTGGGGATAAGAAATAGAAAGATTATAGTTTAATAATGATGTGTTAGTGTGTCAAGTTGACAAGGGTCAATTGTGCTGGCTAGCATTGTCAACTTGACACACTTCAGTGGAGGGAATCTCAGTTGAGGAATTTACTCCATTGAATTGGCCTGTGGCCTTGCCTGTGGAGAATTTTCTTGATTGTTGAGTGCTGTAGGAGGGCCCAGCCCACTGTGGGTATTGTCACCCCCTGAGAAGATGATTTTGTGTTATATAAGAAAACAACCCGAGCATGGACCAGGGAAACAAGCCAGTAAAGGAGCATTCTTCCATGGTCTGTGCTCTAGGTTCCTGCATAGAGTTCCTGTCTTGGCTTCCCTCAGTGATAAACTGTGACTTGGGAGCTGTAAGATGAAATAAACCCTTTCCTACCCAAGTTAGTTTTGGTCATTGTTTCTAATCACACCACCCGAAAAGTAACTAATAAAGGAACATAACTTCAGCTCACAGGAGGGGATCATAGCTCTTGTTCACAGTAGGAGACCCCAGCTCCAGATCACAGGAGGGGACTACAACTTTGGCCCACATATGTGTGTGGGAACTGCAAGACCAGCCCTGGGAGGGGATCACAGCTCCACTTCAGTGGATTGAATCATAACTCTGACTCATGGGAAGGAACCACAGCTCTGGTTCACAGGAGAAGACCACCACTCCAGCTCACCAAAGGAGACCTCAGCTCCAGCTCCAGGTTCATTGGAGGGGAATACAGCTCCAACCGTGTGAGGGGAACACAGCTCCAGCTCAAGGGGAAACAACCACAGCTCCAGCTCACAGGAGGCAATCACAGCTCCAGGCTTATGGGAGACAACAACAGCTTCAGGATCATGGGAGTGGACCACAACTCCAATATCAAGGGACTGGACCACAACTCCTGGATCATGGGAGTGGACTACAATTCAAGGATCATGGGAGTGGGCCACAACTCCAGGATCATGGCATGGACAACTCCAAGATCATGCAAGTGGACCACAGCTCCAGGATCCTCATGGGAGGATCCTAATGGTTCTTACTATTTTTTTGTCTCCATCCCTTTGTCTGCATGATTTCACTTGTGTTTAAGAAAGATCAATTTGGTTTCTGTGCAGCAAATAAAGGCAACAATTACTTGTGGCTTTTTTGGTGTCTGCTTTTACCTCTCCTTCCATGGCCCTGGGAACAAGTGATGAGACACCTATGCTTTAAGTCTTGATGGGTATTTTTGTTTTTTGTTTTAATTTGTTTAAGTTGCTCTCTCTCTCTCTCTCTCTCTCTCTCTCTCTCTCTCTCTCTCTCTCATTGCTGCTGTCCTTGGCTAGGTGCAGGGACTTACAAATAGTGGCCTGGACTAAGAAGTCTATGCATAGCAGCGTGATCATGTGCTACTCCTCCCCGATGATTCCATGGTTCTGGCCTCTGGGCCATGGCCCTGGTGCTGCTTGATGCTTTGGTACTGGCCTTGGGCCTGTGTGGCCTCCGGTGCTCCTGTGTGCTTTCCATAGCTACTGGGCCAGGGTGTGTGAGCCCATGGAGGGTGCTGGGAGCTAAAAAAGAGCACTAAGCTCCTAGGTGTGGCTGCTGGGTCCAGCACTGCCCTCCACTATGTTGGACCTCCTAAATTCAGAGGTTTCAGATCAATACAGAAGTACCTAAGGTCAGGAAAATATTTGTACTGTGGATAAGGTTCCTCCCACAATCCAGCACACACACTCATCCTCTAGGGAGTCAGTGCACTCCAGGGCCAGGAGGCCAACTGGCCTCATTCTGCCATCTCTCCAGGAAAGAGCATTTTGGCTTTTGCCATGTCCTGAGTTCAGAATTTTGAGATCAGTATAGGAGCACTTCCTCAATCCAGGGTGTTCTGGCACAGGGTGGTACAGATGGTGAAGCCAGAGGCATAAGCACCTTGTAGCCCTCATGGGTCTTGGCCATGAATTGTGATATGGACATCTGGTCTGGCATCACTGCTTTTTAAGAATTTTTGAGTGGTTGTTTCTACATAATACACCCAAGCAAAAAATATTTTCACCCCAAATAAACAAAGAGTTAATTACTTTTATTCAACAGGGCTGATCCAAATCCATCCAATTTACTAGACAAGGTCTTAATATTTTTCCTTCCATATCTCCAAATAATTTCAACTTTTTTTTACAGACTGCAGAAAAATTTAGGACAAGCTTCCTTTCACTTCCATGTAGAATTTCAATAGTTCCTGTTCAAATAAATATTTTCTCCCATAAACATAATCCCATTTTTAGTGCACTAGCAAAGCCTTTTTCAAATGGAGACAATAAATCAGGCAAAGAAACTATTACCTAACGCTGGAACATAGTGCTCTCTATAACCCACAGTGCAGACACCACCCAGCAGGCAAAATTTTAGCCACCATTTCTGCTTCCAAACAATTCCCCTAATTAACTTTTCAGCTTACTAACTTATTTGCACCATATGACTATCAATATTTGCCTCTATTTAAAACCTCCTTCAATGACAAACTCACCTTGTTTTTATTTCAAAGCATTTGATCCCATATAAATTACCTGGACTACAAAGAAGGAAATCATCATACTGTCTAGTTGTCTTTTCAATTATCACAGGCACAAACTCAACAAATTATGCAATCCTGTCCTGACTGCCAATCAGCGGCATCATCGTCTTGGGAGAAGTTAAACCCCAGGTGTTTGTCCATGTAAACTTTGGCAAATGAAAGAAACTTACATAAATTCGTTTGGTCTTTTCAAATTGGCTCCTGTATATATGTTAATATTTTTAAAAACTATTTTTGCTACGCTTGAATACAAAATCTGCTTGAGCTGTTTAGAATGTAAGTCAGAACAAAGAGATGTCCTGCCTATTCATCTAAAATTTTTCTCTTTTTGTCAATTTTGGAAAGTTTCTGTCTCTCGTGACATTCCCTATAATACCCCAACAAGCCGAAAATTCAAAATTTTAATGCACAAACATAAAAGGAGAAATTAAGGATTAACTGCTCAGGAACAAATCATTTTTTATATCTTTAAAAAAAACAACTTATATTTGGAGCTGGAGAGATGGCTCAGTGGTTAAGAACACTGACTGCTCTTGCAGAGGACCTGGGTTCGATTCCCAGCACCCACATGGCAGCTACAAACTGTCCTTAACTCCAGTTCCAGGGGAATCCAAAGCCCTCTTCTGACCTCTACAGCATTGCATGACATAGGTGCACTCACATACATGCAGGCAATACACTCATACACATAAAATAAAAAAATAATAAATAAAAATATTTTTAAAAACTTATTCTCTAAATTTTAAGATTGTTCCTCTCAGTTTTCCCCACCCATATGCTGGAAGAGCATCTTAAAAAATAAGTTTTTATCCAAATCTATTGATTATACAGACTAGATTATGTTAAAGTAGAACTATTGGCTGAATCGTGGATCCAGTTTCTCTCATTAATTGCAGCTGAGGCTCCACATGTGCGCTTTCCCCTACAGCTGCCAGCATGACTGGTAAAGCCAAACCAGAAAGCAACACCTTGACAAAAGAGACTTTCTCCTGAAATTCAGCCATGCAGGAATAGCTGTCATGTTCCATATTCCTTCTGTTAGAAATAAAATTCAATGTCTAAGGACCCCATCAACACCACACAAAGAACTCACAAAGTGAAAGTAACTCAGCAAGGCAGATTTTACTCTTGTAAAAGAGTGTTTTGAGTGGTCAGTCAGATCCAGCAAGTACACACCAAACCTAGAAGCACCAAGGGGCTTTTACCCCTAACACAAGAGAACTGTGTCTTTTCCCCCATCTGCTGGAGTCCAACTTCACAGACTTTCCCAGTTGGCTAGTTTAAAAGAATCAGTACAAGGGAGAAGAATTCCACTACTCCAGGTCATCAGGCTCAGGAATGCATCAAGGCCTTTCTTTAAATAAAAGTCTTACAGGATTTGGTGTGATTAAAAGATTAGAATGTCTTGTCATAAACCAAGTTAAAAGTTTTACAAGGTTTGAAAGAAAAGACTAATGTCTAATATTTCTTACAAATCTCTCTTATTTTCTTAAACACTATTTTCTTCAAACTCATTAAGACATTGGTTCTCTTTGTTATATCTTGGAATAAGAAACTGCTGTAGGGAGAGGACATTTGTTTGGTAATAGCTTGACTCAATAAGCCTGCGTTAGGTGCCTAACACATGGTATAAAACAGGATCATATACCCATTATGATTACCAAGAAAGTTAGCATAGAGTCCATATGACCTCTTCATTTTCCTAACCATTCTTCCTAGAGGTCAGAGAGTTTCCAAATTCTTCATTCTTTATAAAATGCCTTAAGGCCTTGGAGTTACTTTTGAAATTTTGTTTTGGGGGATAATATACAACCTTGTTCTCACATCTTTTTCAGGAAAAATCCTGTCTGATCCTAACCTATTCTCCCAAGACATTTTGTTGGTAAAGTTGAATGGGGACATATGGTATGACAGTCAAGATATTCCTCCAGTAAGCCCATCTAAAAGGCTCTAAAAGTGTATCAGTGACTTTATTTGTATAACTGTAGGATTAAGGTAGTAAAGTAAGGCTTCAACTGATGTCTAGAAAGATATGTGAGAGAGAAAGAAAAGCAAAAGTGTTACTGTTCTAGGGAACAAGGAGAATTTCCTGATGGGCTCACATGAGCATCTACCCATTGTGTGCCTCCTTGTTTTTCTTTTGACTTCCAAGACTGGACTCCTGAGTGATGAACCCAGACTTTGCTTTCAGACACTTTGATAACTGCTGGAGTAGCTAGAACCACAATGTGAGTTCCCTCCCAAATGACTTTTAGACAGGGAGAGAAAAGAAATTTAGCCATCATTTCTTGTCTCTTTCGCCTGCAGGTAGGCACTGAAGTGTTGAGCTAGGCCAAGATTTGAAGTCTGAGTAGCATTTTCTTATCAAGAACAAAATCATTAGCAAGAAATAATTGCCTAAATAACATCTTATATGACTTAAGTCTAATGTCTGGGAAGTAGAATCTCTTAGAATCTTTAAAAGAGCACACCAATTACTTTAATCTTTGGTTATACTTTCCCATTGAGTATTTAAGACCATCTAGGTGCCTTAAATTAAGCAATTTTTTAAATGTCATGAAAACAATGTCAAAATCTCAAAATAGTTCCCTTTAAAAGGAAGTAACTATACCATACAAGAAGTTAAAACCCAAAAGAATCCCCTGTTGAAACAATGTTAAAATTTAAACTTCCATTTTGGAGGTCTAGTATTAGCTCCTTAGTCTGACATAAAAATTCATTGGCCTTGATATGATATAATAGAGACTGTTGGAATCTCTTGGTTTACTATGTTTATGATCCCATCAAGAATCCAAGCTGAAAACCAAAACAGAAAAAAAAACAACCAAAAAGAAAAACCACAAAAAAACCAAAAACATTGCAAGATTAGGACATCCAATTAAATGCCTGCAGCACAAAAAATTCTGAGGTTAAGAGCCCATATGACTCAGTAGTATTAGTAAGTTTCTGTTTATTGCCATTTTTAAATTATGCCATGTTGTTAGCTTAATTAAGATGGTGGCAAGGTCACATGGGTTACTGCCATTTTGAAAATGTTGCTATTGAAGATGGTGGCTGAGTCATGTGACTGTCCCCATATTCCCATATTGATGATGTCATCAACCAAAATAGAGACCAGATCACATGGTTGCCTCCCTCTTGGTGAGGTCACCAGCTACAATGGTGGTAAAGCTACATGGCTGGCTTAGTGAGCTCGGCTCCATGATAAAATGAGTCTATTCCCCACCAGAATACACATCCCCTAGGATTCACATATCTCAGAAAAGAATGTAGACAGCCATCCCCTTTTCTTTTAGAAAAGTACCCAGTTAAGTCAGTCTTGATACAGCATGAGAAATTATTCCCAGATGTAGGCCTAAATAAGAATGCAAAGGTAGGAATTTATGGTCTCAAATCAAGTAAGGGGGGCTGGGAGATGGCTCAGTGGTTGAGTGCTGGCTGCTCTTGCAGAGGACCCAGGTTCAAGTCCAAGCACTTACATGACAGCTGGTAACTGTTCATGACTCCAGTTCCAGGGGAATCTAATACCTTATTCTGACCTCTGCAGGCATTGCATGACACCGGTACACTTACATACATGCAGGCAATACACTCATACACATAAAATAAAAATAATAAAAATAAAAAATACAAACAAGAAAGGGACTCTGTGTCTCTCATCATCCATTGCAAGTGTGCATATGAAGCAATGTCCTCTGGGTCTCGTCCTTCCTAGATATAAGCTGTTGCTGAGAAAGAAACCTGTGAAGGTAGCAGAAGTAATTGGGAACACATTGTTAGGCTGTTGCTCTGAGGACACATGTCCCATTGCATCATGGCATGTGACTCTTGATGTTTACTGACACTTAAAATGCTTAGATCCAGTTAGAAAAGCAGCTGCCTTGGGACCACATGGTCTAAGCACTGCTTGGTACCCAACAGGCTCTGAGGTTTAACTTCCGGGCCCCCTGTTCCTACTGTTCTCCTCTCTACCACCCCAGGTTCTTGGAGAGAACCACTGGGGAGAAAAAAAAGAAATGAAAACCACTTAAAATTTTTTTTCCCTTTTCTCCAAGAGGTGAGCCATTTATTTTCTCAAAAGCCCCAAGGCAAGATATCAAGACAGATAAAAAGAGCTCACCTGCTTAGCTGCCGAATTCCATGCACCTGTAGAAAATCTCCCCACAGCCATCAAATAAATACATTATTAGAATTTTGGGGACTCCCATCGTGGTTGCCATGATGATACAGGGAGAAGCAGCATCTGGTAGAGAGTTCTTAGGTGTAAATGGAAGCTTTAGGACAATTTTATTAGAGTTTAAAGAAAAACCCTCAGGGCAGAGAAGCTGGAAATCTTGGCAGCTGCCTTGAGTAAGAGAATTAAGGGGAGAAGTTACAATAAAAGCCAGGAAGCCATGCAGATTTAGAGCCTGTTTGGAGGTCGGATGTGGTAGACTAGAAGCCACATGGCAGGAAGAAGAAAGGTTTAGAAAAAAAGAAACACTAGGCGTTGGGAACTGAACCTTTGAGTTTTGGTTGTTAGGCTTAGCCTTTAATGGCTACACCATCTCTCCAGCCCGTGCATATGTTCATTATTGCTGTCCCATCTGGGGTCCTAATTTAACCTCTAGTGTGCCAGAATTCCCCCGACCTCCTGGATGTTTTCTCACATAACCAAGGCAGTCCTCCTGATCATCACCCACCCTTCTTCTAAGAAGAAAATGCTTCTGGGCCAGCTGGAGGAGTTAATTTCCCCACTATGGGGAATCTGTTTCTTTTCCTTTCCTTTTTTTAATCTTTAAAAATTTTTATTAGAGCTCAGTTTGGTCTAATTATTTCCCATTCTGGTCCCTTAGAAGCTGAACCTTCCATCCCTAAGGAGGAGATTTCTTGCATCTAAGTTGAGAATCCCTTAGAAGCTGAAACCCCCAGCCTTAAAGAAGAGGTTTGCATCTAAATCTGGTGTTTTGCCCATCTCTGACACATTCCCTTGAAGGAACTGCATATCAGGGCTCCACCAAACCACAGAATGCCCCATCACCAAGGCAGTACTTTGTCATCCCCATGACTTTACTTACCTTGGTCTGTGCACAGAGTTGCCTGATCTCTGTGGTATTTTCTTGGGCTGTTCCCCTACATGTCCTAGAGACTTCTGTCTGAGGATTATTGCTGATCCAGGAAGTTCCAAATGCCCAAGGCTTGGAGTCACCACAACGAGGCTGTTGTACGTGTCTTCCCAGAGTTAGGGTTCTAGATTTCTTCACAGATGGAAATAGAATTCCAGAGATCCCCTAAATTATTAGAAATAAAATCCAAGGTCCAGCCTCCCCATCAATACTGAACAAAGAACAGGGAGACAAAGTGAAAGTGCAGATTTTACTTTTGAAAAAGGGTGGCTTATGTGGTCAGTCAGATCCAGCGAGTACACACTGGACTCGGAAACTTGGGGGACTTTTATCTGATACATGAGAGAACTGTGTCTTTTTCACACTGGCTGGGATTTGACCTCACAGTTTTCCCCAGTTGACTAGTTTAAAAGAATCGGAATGAAGGGGGAAGAGCTCCATTACCCCAGGCCATCAGGCTTAAGAACAAACACATCAGGGTCTTTCCTTATACAAAAGTCTTACAGAGTGTGGTGTGATTAAAAGATTATAATTCTTTGTCATAAACTGAAATGGCAAAATTAACTCCATTTTGTTCTAGCTGACTTTTACTTTAATCTGTAGTTTTTCCCATTGCAGCCAGCCAGGCAAAATATCTCATGCAGGTAGTTTCAGGGAGTACATTGTTTCTACAATACTGGGAAATTTACAAGTAACCATGTAGCATGTCCAGATAGCATGTCCTCCCTCCAGTTATACCTGCATTTCTATGGAGCCCATTGTTTCTATAATTCTGAGAAACTTGTTTTTTCCTTATCGAAACGTTTTGTTAACTAAAAAAAACCTGTTGGTTAACTGACCTGTCACTGGTATGGTGTAACTATGGTGATATGACATAATTATGGTTATTGGCTTTGCTCTTGGCATGATGCAATTGTGGTTTTAAGTTTAATAAATCCTGCTCTGTTTCTCCTCTGGGTCAAAAGTTCTTTTGGGCATTAGCTCCTTGTCTGATCACTGGTTCTTAACAAAGGACTCCTACTTTTCCCATCACTATGTAGTCACTCTGTGCATCTCACTTTGTACTACATTTGGAGTCCCCAGAGAGACAGCCATTCAGGGGCTCAGCCTCACTTGGGATCTCCCCAGCTTGATAAATTGTTACAGGGGAGTTGCCCTGACCATCTAAGGTCCCATGATTCTCTCATTAGTGTCAGAGAGTCCCAGATGACTGCATAACTGTGAAACCAAAACTGACTGAGTCCTTCTGGTCCTCCTAGGAGGTAATTTCTCTTATATCTGTTTTGGAACTCCATTCTGGTCTGATCTGGTCTGGTCTGGTATTTAATAATGGGAATGTGATCCCAATGGGGACCTTCCTAAGATCTTTCTCAATAGCCAAGGTTTTGACTGAGGAGGTCATCTGGTAAACTGATGCACCACTGGAAACTGGCTACTCTGGTCTCTGTTCACATCTGTTTTGTGTATATGAATAATTGTATGACTGAATGAGTGACTGGGCAATTGAACAAAGTGATTTCTGCTCTGGACAGTGCCTGCCTAGAGGGTCCTGTCCTCGTCTTTTGTCTGTTGTTCGTCACACCCCAACCTACCCTGTCCCTGTTCCCTATTCTTTCCTTCCTCTTCTTTCTTCTCTTCTGAGTTCTTGAGGAGAGGGCTTGGAGAGCCACCCTGCCCTCCAAGGTTACTTCAACGTAACAGTGACTGGAAGCCAACCTAGGGTACCCTTGCCCTAGTTGCCCATGCTGCTTAAGAGGAGCAGGCCTCTTGTCTGAAACCACATTGGATGGTCTGATGAAACTTGTGTCCCAGCTCTCTCTCTCTCTCTCTCTCTCTCTCTCTCTCTCTCTCTCTCTCCCCTCCCACTCCCTTCAGGCTCACTCCCCTGACTGCAGAAACAGTGCACCAGTGTGCCATGTCCCATGCTCCTCTTTCTCTTCCCATCCTTCTGTGGGCTCCCATCCAGCTTACTCTACTAACTGAAGGAATGGTGCACCAGTGTGGCATGCCCCTCACCTCTTAGGCACTGCAGCAGGGGTACCCTCTAAACCGCTGCCCCCCACCCAATCTCGTGAAGAGGCGCACGCCTCTTCTCGGGAACCACATGGGATGAGCTCATGCAACTTGTGTCCCACCTCTCTCTCTCTCTCTCTCTCTCTCTCTCTCTCTCTCTCTCTCTCCCCTCCCACTCCCTTCAGGCTCACTCCCCTGACTGCAGAAACAGTGCACCAGTGTGCCATGTCCCATGCTCCTCTTTCTCTTCCCATCCTTCTGTGGGCTCCCATCCAGCTTACTCTACTAACTGAAGGAATGGTGCACCAGTGTGGCATGCCCCTCACCTCTTAGGCACTGCAGCAGGGGTACCCTCTAAACCGCTGCCCCCCACCCAATCTTGGAGTTGTCAACCTAGCCAAAAGCCCAAACAGGGATTCGGAGAGCTGCCAGGTCAATGCCAAGCTTCACTGAGGTGCCATAGCTGTAGCAATTCTGGCTACCCCACCTAAATCAACCTCTCAGTTTTCTTATCCCATTGGTATCCCCTATGTCTGGATCCCCAGGATCCTTCCCAGCCCTCCACTCACCTGAACCCCTTTTTAATTTTATTTCAGGACCCCACCTCCAGAGGCACTGTCAGAGGTTTTAGCAGGGCCAGTCATCTACTGTCCAGCCACTCTAACCTGGCCACTGTTCCTTTTCCTTGCGTGAGTCTCCTGTCTCACCATTTTGTTCTTCTTTCTCCCAGTAGAGTCTCCTCAATCGAACACTGCTGTGGGAATGAACCATTCTAAACTAACTCCCATCCAATGCCTGCTGAAAAACTTCTTCTTAGGATTCAATGATGATTATGGACTGTCTCTCCAAGGGAAAGTGTCGCACATACTGCAAAAATGACTGGCTGACCCTTGATGTAGGGTGGACCCCTGAGGAGTTCCTGTACTCTAAGATTATTCAAGCCATCTGACATGAAATCGCATGGACCCCTGGGCATCCTAACCAATTTCTGTACATCAGTGAATGGTTGACCTTCATCTAAAAATCCTCATCCTATCCTAACATCCCAGTGGCAAGATCCTGAACCTGCCCAGTCAAGCCCTTCTGGGAAGCTCCTCATTTTGCCATCCTCAGACCCTGATGATCTTTATTTGTTTCAACTGCTGCCTTGTGACTTTTACCTTTTCCTACTTCCCTGATTCTCATTGAGGAAGGGAGAGCCAGACTGCACTCCAGAACTGGCAGGTCTGGTAAACTCCATGTCTCTACCTCCTCCCACTGCTTTACAACAACCATCTGTTCTGACAGGCTTATGGATGCTTTGCAGCTTTCTCTTCTCCCTACCCTACTGAGCAGCCCCCTCTGATGCCTGGGGTACTCCCTTTCCCCCACATCCAGGACTGTCCCTGCGGCCTGTCCTCTTTCCACTCCTCATTCTTTTCTCTTAGGTTTTTTCTCTGCTCTGCAAGAGCCACTGGTCTTTCCTTTGTGACTCACATTGCAGCTGCTGTCCTGAAAGTCCACAGTTGCTTCTAGGTTCCTTCCCTCTCTCCCTAGGCCCTCTAGTATGTGAAAAAGTGGAGGGAATGGAATGTAACTCAGGACTTGAACCCAAGACCCTGCCCACTGAAGTCTGTCATCCACCCCTCTGTGCTGGTGAGCTGAAAGAAAGAAGGTTGTGGAAGATTTCAGTCAGGCTGGACTGCCCCAGTCTGGAACTCATTTCTCTACTCTGAAAATAGTGTTCCTAGATGTTAGGACAGGCGATCTAATTCTATATGACCTTCTTCCTGGTATCCCTTTTCCACTCTTCTGAGAGCATGGGTTGGCATTTATCGCTAAATGATTGCTCTTAAAAAACAACCCTCTCCAAAACAAAACAAAACAAAAACCAAGCAAAACAACAGCTTTGTTTTACCCTGTCTTGTTACTAGAAAAAAAGGAGCCCATTCACTTTTTATCAAACTCAAAATATATACCGATCTTCCCCTTCCTTCCTCAGATATGCACCTCAGGTGCTTGAAGGAAAGTGGGACTAGTATGACTGCTGCGTTTAGAATCCGCATATAAAGGGATGAAATATGATATGGGGAAGGCCTCAAGTTTTAAAGTTTTAATGATGTCTAAAAAGCAAAATTAGTTTTTTCTAAAATAAAAATGCCTGGTTACACCAAAATATAAAGGGAGACGAAAACGTACAAAAACAAACACCACCACTACCAACCAAAAAAATAACAAAAAAGTCTAATTCTAGGGTATATAATAAGTTGTAAAAACTTAAAAAGTAAACTTTATTTACTTTGGTTTAATTTTGGTTGGATTTATTCATAATAAAAAAGGATAATGATTCTTCACTACACAGTATTTCTGTTTAAAATGGGATTATAAGAGCTAGGGAGATGGCTCAGTGGTTAAGAACACTGGTTGTTCTTGCAGAAGACCCGGGTTCGAATCCAAGCACCCACATGCCCTCTAACAGCTGTCTGTAACTCCAGTTCCAGGGGATCTGACAGCCTCTTCTGTCCTCCTCAGGCATTGCATGACACGGGTGCACTTACCTACCTACATGCAGTCAATACACACATACACATAAAATAAAAATAATAAATGAAAATTTTTTAAAAGTAAAATGGGATTATATTCTTCAAAGAAAAGGGAAAAGAGAAGGAGGACTAACGCCCTATGCTGTCCCAGGGTTATGATAGTGACTAATGCATGCACATAAAATATCTGCCAATGAAAATAAAAGTTAAAAAAGACTGTAAATAAATCTTACTAAAAGGCGAGGGAGGCATGGGACAGTGCTGTTACTGCCTTTCTGTCTCTGGCTCATCTTCTGATCTTGGGCGATGGATGCTTCCATATGTTCTTTGTCAGAGAATTTCTTACCTTATAGTCCTGCTGGCCTGATCAGGACCGACTGGGAAGACAGATGAAAAGTCATGAAATGGGCTAACCTGGCGGACCTCAGAGCGTCCTTGCTATTCCTTCCCTTCCATCCTGGCAGTTTTCCCAGTCCTTCTCACACTTCCCATAAATAGATTGGGCTGAGTAATTACTAACACTGATGAGATACAGTGATCTGCAAGGTCCTTCCTCCTTTATTACATTGTTGTTCAAAAGCTGCTCCTACTGCATCTCTGTCTACTGGAGACACTTGTCTCTTGGGTCCTTGCCTGGGTCCTGACTTAAGGTTGCTGTGAGGTTATGAATGTTCAACGGGCTCCTGTATGTACTGGCAGTGCCCTAAACTCTAAGACAACTGTCCATAACCTTCCTCCATGTGGCCAAGTTTCCTGCCACCCTACCCTACAGAAGAGAGATCAGCGCCCCCAGAAACCCCCAGCTGAAGTGTAAAAGAAGGTTCAGGGGTGTCTCCATCAGTGCCAGTTACTTAGTGCTGTTACTTACCCAAGATGCTATAAATGTGTACAGGTATCCTGTCAAACTCCATTGTTTCTCCCCATTTGCCTTCTGCCGTTAGCCCCAATACGGTCAGGATCCCAAGGGAGGACATGCGGGACCTGTGACTGGAATGGTTACAGGAACTGCTCTGCTGCTGCCTCTAGGTACCTTGAAAAAATACCTACCACATACCTTTCCTTGAAATGAGGGCTCCACTGTTTGTCTCCCATGCCCGTGTATGCTGTACTGGGTTTCTCTCTTCTCTTCCCTCCTGAAGACTGAGGGCCTCTGTCTCCCAATTGGCTAGTTCAAGGGAGGGGCAGGGCCTGCCGCAGAGTGTGGGTTACTGTGGGGCTGCTGGGGGCTATCTTGGGACAGAAGACACAAGCCTGGCGTGGGGAGCACGCAGCCAACCACAGCAGCTCAAGGACAGAATGGTGGGACACTTATGGACCTGCGGCAAGATCGCTGGCCCCTGAGGCATGAGCGAATGCTAGCAGAGACTATGGGTGTGGCACAGTCTGATATGGTGGGCTTTGAGCCGTGCCACTGGAGGCACCGGGCTCGGCACTGGGTGCTCATTCCTCTGTTACTCCCCTCCCCCCACCACGATAATAATGAATGCACATAAAGATTTGTTATATGGTTTGCTCGATAGTGCAAGAGACCCAGAGGGAATTCGGGTGACAGCCTCCCTGCCCCTACTGCCCCTGGCTGCAGTCAGTGAGATCCAAGAGATCCAGGATCTGGGATCCAGAGTCCCCATGTGATCCTCAGGACAAGTACAGGGCCGTGGGAGCCCGCATCTGGTCACTCTCCTGTGTTCTGAAAAGCCTTAAGTCCTGACTGCTTCCAAGCTTTGGTACACTTTTCACCAGACTCTTCTAGAAGGAATCAGGGGGACAGCCTTAAAACCCACAAATCTATTCAAAACCACTAGGGTTCTTCAGGGGCCTAAGGAGTTCTTTGCACCCTCTGGCCCCAGAGAATACCTGAGCTTTAAATTTGACCTTTGTTCAAAATTCTTCCATGCTGTTCAGAGAAACCTTTGAAGGGATATGACAAACTTCAGGGCCTCTCATCCTAACTCAACACTGTCCCAGTATGGATGGCCTCCTGTTAGTTGCTGTTGACCCAGCCACCTGCCTGTGAGGCACACCTGAGACCTGCCCCAGCTGCTCCACTCCTTGAGGTACCCTGTCTCCATGAAGAAAGCTCAATTTGCCAGATGGAAGTCTCTTACTTGGGGTACAAACTCTCTCAAGGTAAGAGACTCCTTACTGTGGCCTGGAAGGAAGCCATCCTTCAGATCCCCACCTCCAGACCAGAAAGCAGATATGAAAATTCCTGGAGACAGTGGGATATTGCCAACTTTGGACCCTGGACTTGGCTGAAATAGCAAGGCCCCTCTAATCAGCCACAACTGTGGACAAACCCTTAAAGTGGACAGAGATAAAGGAATGGGCTTTCCGACAGGCTTGGCACTAACCCAAGCCCCAGCTCTGGTCTTGTCTGACATCTACCTTTTCATTATGAAGCCCAAGAAATTGAAAAAGGCATGCTTACTCAGACTTTGGGATCTTGGATAAGGCCTATAATATACTTATTCAAGTGCCTAGAGCCAGTAGCTTCAGGATGGCCCTCTTGTCTACACGCCAAAGCAGCTACTGTCCTACTGGTAAAGGAGGAGGCTGACAAGTTCACTTTGGGTAAAGGCTTAACCTTAACAGCTGTCAAATGCCCGTATCACTCAGCACCAGAATCTGTTCCTTGATCAGCCATGTCTCAGCTTCTCAGCAATTTAGAGCCTCAACCTGGCAACATTGACGTGTGACAATAACGTGGAGGGACCCCTTACATGATGGTGAGGATCTGCTGAATATAAACTCCCAGGCCAGTTTCCTGGAACTCTGAGACACCCTTACCTGAGGTAGACACCAATATATTCATGGGTTAAAGCAGTTTTGTGACAGAGGGGACCACTGGGAAAGCTGGAGGTGCTATGACCACCTAACGGGATGTCATCTGGGTCCAAGCCTTGCCCCAGAGCAATCCTGCACAAAAGACTGATCTCCCTCACCTAGGCTCTATGTGGAGAAAAGGATAAATGGGTGAACATCTTCACAGGCAGGAGATGTGCCTTTACCACCCTTTCATGGCCACTCCATGATCTACAAGGAAAGCGGACTCTGATACTCCCATGGCAGGCCAAGTGTTTCAGTGGATGCTGGACTCCCTGATAAGCCACTCCTGCTCCAAGAAAATTAAAAAAAAAACAACCCATGGGATGACAAACCTTGTCAGACTTCAGAATCATCTGCCTGCAGCCTGTGGATGCTTCTGTGTGGACGAGCTTCATCAGACAACCCACCTGGGTACCACTGAACTACCTGTACTACTTTCTGGTATTTGGGATACATTCTCTGATTGGATGAAGGCCTTTCCTTTACAATGGCCTCCTACATGAGATAATTCCTAGGTTTGGGCTGCCTCTGTCAATTGGCTCAGATAATGCTAAATTAATCTTAGAGACCAGTGAAAACTGGCCCAACCTCCTGTCCTTGGTCCCCCTCTTCCGGGTTAAATGTATTCTCTATAAGATGGGTTTTACCTCTTATAAGATTATGTTCAGAAGGCTGCCTCACCTACTATCTTGACTATGGGACCCTATTCTGAAAAATGACTGATCATTCTCTCTTGAAGTATTTCAAATGTCTTCAACAGGTCTAGGCAGGAGTTCATTCTAACATCTGAGACATCTTCCCAGTTCTCTCCTCTACACCCTGCCACCCATTCCAAAAGGAGAGAGACCAAGAGTTCCTGGTTCCATTGATGGTTTGATTGAAATCCATGGTTGACTACCTCATTTCTAGGTCTAACCAGACCTCTCCCTCTTTAACTCCTGGGTGCAATGATTAGACGTTTCCTAATTAACTGATTGTTAAACTTTATCAAACAACAGATAGCCTCTGTCAAATGAATGTACCTGAGAACCCAATACAACCTCCTGCCACCTAAGTATGTTGAGTCAATGCTTTGACTCTGCTCTAAGGCCATTGGGGGAATGAAATGGAAAAACTAACTCCATTTTGCTCTAGCTGACTTTCACTTTACCTTGTGTTTTTGCCCAGCCATTCCCACTGCAGCCAGCCAAGCAAAATGTCTCATGCAGGTAGTTTTATGGAGTACATTTTTTCTACAGTACTGGGGATCTTACAAGTAACCAAGTAGCATGTCCAGGTAGCACATCCTCCCTCCCAGCTATTCTTGCATCTCCCTTGGAGCCAGTTGTTTCTATAATTCTGAGAAACTTGTTTTTTCTTTCCTGAAACTTTTTGTTAGCTGAAACCTCTTTGTTAACCGACCTGCCCCTGGTCTGGTGTAACTAGATCATCTGGTGATGATCTGATGTAACTATGGCTATTGGCTTTGCCCTTGGTGTAATGCAATTGTGGTTTTAAGCTTTATAAGCCCTGCCCTGCTGCTCCTCAGGGTTGAGAGTTTTTTTGAGCATTAGCCCCCCTCTCTGACTGCTGGCTACTACGAAAGGACTCCTAACTGGACCATCACTATGTAGCTTTCCCCTGTGCATCTTGCTCAGCATTACAAAACCAAGTTCCAAGTTTTACAGGGTTTGAAAGAAAAGACTAATATCTAATATTTCTTACACTTCCTCAATGTTGTTCTGCCCATGATACCTACTCCAGAGAACTAAGGTGACATCACGCTGACCTATGCTGATTTTCCAGTATACCACCTGTGTCTAGCCCACCACTCATGATTAATCCATCACCTGTGACAACCCTGATGGACATCTTTCTTCATTTATAAAACAAAGAAATTGGAACTGTAGGAATGACTTTTAATAAATGGATGTAATCTGGACTAATGATTTTTAGTTAGCCCCAGGAAAACCATGTACTATTGTGTCTTGTGATTTGGGCACTATTTTGTTCCCTTGGCAACTCCATTGATAACCCACCTAAAAGATAATAAATGAATGTGGGAATGCTTGAGAATTAACATATCAAAATGCTACAAGGCAATGCACCCATCTCCATTGTACCCAGTAGAGATTGGGAAGGGCACCTGACCTTGGGTAAATGAGATATTCTAGAATTAGGGATGAAAGAGTCAGATGGTCTATTGATATTAGGATCGAGGCAAACTTTAACTTCTCCAATTGCAGCTGGAGAAGTCATTTTGAATAAAGTTATGGGTGGGGCAGGGCTTGAGGATGCAGTTCCAGAAACAGACTTCCAGAAACAGTTCCATCAGCACAGTTCCAGGAGACAGATGGTTCCAAGAGACTTCTAGGGAAACAAGTATCCTCTGAGTTCAGGCCCACTCTCAAAAATTATTTTTGTTCAAGTAATTGTAATGTTGGCGTAGTAACCTCAGAGTTTTTAGCATTGGCCTAGTTTCATAATGTAAGAGACTAATTTCAAGTGACCATTGCTGTTGTCATCAACCGGCTCACAGCTTTCTGACTTTAAGTGGTTTGCTCTTCTGCGCCAGTGTGCACCATGTCTAGCATACTCTGAAGCCTAATGTACAGCATGCTCTGCCTTTTGGGACATATGAACTGGCAAACCCAGTGGAACCTGACAAATCTGTGGATCATGTTGCAAAATGGAACATCACAGAGGGAGTCTTTAATGAAAGCCTCTGTGGTTGTTGACTATTGACTATTTGGGAAACACTGACAGCTTTCAGTTGAGCGCTGGAAGAAACTGCATTTCTGACCACAAGACTCTAAGACAAGCTGTGATGCAAACTGCTCACTCATTGTCATTTTCTATGCTAAACTGTTCTCTATTCTGACTGAAACATTCTCTACTCAGTCATGCTCATTCTCAATTTTTCTATGTCCTATTCTGAATGACAGCACATAGCTTTAGAGAGGTCATTACCCAGGCTTCTATTGGGTAAAAAAGCAATGCACAGAGATTGGAAATTAAGAGGAAAGGGCAGAGCTTCACCTCCCTCTGTCTTCTACCTGCCTTTTAGGATTCCAGCAACAGCTGTATTTCTCTCAGTCACAGGTCATGTAACAGTAACTATCTTCCACAGCCTCAACTCTTGTCATCTTTAGGAAGTACAACTTTTTCTCTTTTACTTAAGGCATAGTGATGCTGAACCTCTAGTACATCTTAGCTAATTTCTGGATATCCACCATTCCCAGTGGGTTTCCACCATCTTGCCTATCTATTTGTGAGTAGCTGCTTTAATGTGTTCTCTTTAGTTGAACTCTTGAATATATCCTCTCTTGCCGACCGTTCTCTCCCTGGTGCAATGACTGATGTACAGAATTACGCACTGCAACTCATTTGGCAAAGAGTAAGGATCAGTGCTTGAGAGCATAAGTTTTTTGACAGTGACTCCATCATTCATCAGCTTTGTGGCCTTAGGCAACTTATTTGTCTTCTGTGTACCTCAGATCATTCATTTTGTCATGGAAATAACATCTGACCTCTAAGTATGTTGTGGTGACAATTATATGAGTTTATAAAACTAAAACAAGGAGAAATAAGACCAACACATAGTAAGTACAAGGTGAGTTGATGTATCATAAGTAGAATTTCGTAATTTCTGTCATCTGTTTATGTGATGAGCCATCACTCTCAGGGATATCACTTATATGACACACTTGATTTTCAAATGCAGAGATTATACGGATGAGTCTCATCTAACCATATGACCCCCTAAAAGCAAAAAGATTTCTCTTGTCAGTTGCAGAAAACAATGTCATAGAAACTTCAAGCATGAGACCCTTCCTGATTTGACCAGGAAGGGAGCCATGAAATAATCAGACTGTCTCTGGAATCAGACAGACTCCTGATTAGGAGTCAGTGAGGAAACAAAGACCTCAGTCCCACAACTACAAGGGATTGAATTCTGCCAACACCTCGGGAGCTTGGAAGTAGAGTCTACAGATAGAAGCCAAATGTGCCAACAACTTGACTTTCCCCTTATTAAACGCTGAGCATAGACCCTGGCCAAACCCACCCAGATTTCTGAGCTACAGAACTGAGGTAACAAATGGGAATTCTAAGTCACTAAGTTTATGGTAACCTGTTATGAAAGCAACTGAAAGTTAATGCAGAACATTTATTGTCATTGATAAATAATACCAAACAAAAAATTAAGAAAAAACATGAATGCTCATTAATATCTAAATGAATTAGTGTGTATTCAGATAACAAAATAGTTTTTAATAGTTTAGAAATGTAGAGAACTATTTTTTGCAATAATGTAGACCACTTTGGGTCTAATGCATACTTTTATGTTAAAAAAGCAAAAAAGGAGCTAGTCTGCATAATATTCTGCAGTCTATAATAAAATGAGGCATTGATGTGCATTTATGCACTTGTTCACATGTATATGAACAATCTCTGGAAAGATATAAAAGACTAACAATCAAGCAATCTGTTTTGAGCAGTCATGAATAAGACCTGGGTAGATGGGGGTGGTGGTAGAAGGGAGATTATTTATTATACACTTTAAAGAACTTTCTGATGCCATATTATGAAAATATCTTCTATTCAACAAATTAGAAATTATTCATAAAGGAAAAATAGATAGTGTGAATATATTTTAGATAATATAGGTACTACAGAACTTCAAACACATGCCTGGATTTTCTGATAGGAACTGTCAGCCACATAGATTGGCATCTTCTGTCTTCTAGAATTTCTTGTCTCAGAGCTGGAGCTAGGAAAAGCTACTGTGTGGTCACAGTGCCTTATTCAGGCAAAGCTGGGAAGTTTTGTTTACTGGTTTCAGTTATTTTTTTTTTTGTTTTCTGAGAAGTTTGCTTTGATAGGAGTGACTACTCACCAAGTTCTTCAAAGGAATATCTAAGCAGAAAAGTTTAAATACTCACTGATGAACTATTGCAACCAAAAGACATTCTTACACAAGTCGTAGAGTGTAAGGTAAAGACAGCCTTGGAGTTCCATACAGAGTCTCCTCCCTTCCACCGCTTTAGGAAAGTGAAACTTGTGAGCATGACTTATTTCTGTTTATGAAAACCTGCACAATCCTGCTCATTGGTAGGGTGATGTGCAGAGGGAGTATTTGTAACATGCTGAATTTGAGGTCAGGCATACAGCTGGTTCCCAGTGTCATTTAGGCAGTGTGTCCGGCTCTCACAAGGCGCGTGTACTCCCACCCCATTTCAACACAGTCCCCAGTTATGCATCTTCAGTTTCCCCCAGCTTTGCCAGAGCAAGTTCCACATGCCAGGCACAGTTTAGATTTCTTTATCTCTCACACCCAGTCAGCAGAGCTCACCTTTCTGTCCTCACTGTACTCAATCAGCACAGCTTCTGTTCTTACTGTACTCAGACTCTCAAGCCATTTTATGAAATGCTTCATTTGTCTGCTTCATCTTTCAGGAAAATATCACAAATTATGTTTGTGTAATTTAGGAAAAAACAAAGTTGACAATAATATGCTCTTATCTACATAATGACATGATATGTTCTCCTCTGGGATTGTCACTGATCTTGAGTTTGACCTTTGTTCACCTCCACAAT
Organism: Nannospalax galili; assembly: GCF_000622305.1. NCBI lineage: Eukaryota > Metazoa > Chordata > Mammalia > Rodentia > Spalacidae > Nannospalax > Nannospalax galili. Next base: position 12,396,650 of record NW_008358866.1, read on the forward strand.
GACCATGATCTCCTAAATCTGTCAGACACACACACACATACACATCATACATAGATATATACACACAAATACACACAGACACACAAACACACACAGATACACAGACACAGACATACACACATACGCAAACAAACACTACAGGAGGACATTTTCATTCAAACCACCACACAGACACACACAAACACAGTCATACACATACACACAGATATACACAAAGACACACACACAGATAGCCACACACAGACACACACATATTCACAGATACACACAGACATACAAACATACACACAGACAGACTCACAGACATAAACACACATACACGGAGTCACACAGAAAAACAGTCACATAGACATGCAAACATATACACACACGGACATACACACAGACAACAGACACACAGACAGACAGATGAGTACTCAGACACAGGCACACAAATATAGATATAGACATACACGGAGACATATACACAGACAAACACACAAACAGACACATACATACACACATAGATGCACACTCACAGACACACATACATACAGAGACACAGATAGACACACACAGACAACAAAGACACACACACACACGCACACACAGGCACACACACAAAAATGGACCCAGACACATACACAGATAAAGACACATGGACACAAAGACACACACAGAGAGAAACACACACAGACACACAGACACATATATACACACAGACACACAAACGGACACATACACAGATACAGACATATGGACACACACAGACATACACAGGCACAAAGTCACATTTTAGAAGTGGTATGTTGGGGCTGAAGAGATGGTTCAGTGGTTAAGAACACTGTCTTCTTTTGCAGAAGACCCAGTTTTGAATCCTAGTACCCACCTGGCGGCTAACGATTGTCCATAACTCCAGTTCCAGGGGATCCAGCAACCTCCTCTGACCTCCACAGGCACTGCTTGACACAGATGAACTTACATACATGCAGGCAATACACTCATACACAAAAAATAAAAGCATTAAAGAAAGTATTTTCAAGTGTTATGTTTCTATATATATAAAATTAAAGCAAAGTAAAATTTAGATTTAAGAAACAATGGAGTTTCAAGAGTAGTCTTAAGTCATTAATAAATTCAAAAGATTTTCTAACTTATTGAAGGTACCCTTTACTAAGAAACCAAACTAAGCAAGTGTAATTTTAAAAGTAAATCACTCCACTAGATAGGTTGACCAAACTCCAGTGAATGAATCCATAGCAAGGGACATATGGGGACACAAACTTGACTCCATAGGCCTTAACATATATGACAGAATACATGAAATCTGGTGAGGTATGGGAGGCATAGATGGAGGACAGAGTCTAAATATGATTAAGATGTGTTGTATGAACTGCACAAAAATTCAATAAAAATAGAAAAAGAAAATCATTCACTATTAATTGTCCAGATATTAAAAAATAAAGTTAAGATTAAATCTAAACTAGGTAACTTGAGTCTCTGTTTCATGATATTTAGACAAAATACAGAATGGGAAACTAGATCCCTAAACTTAGATACCTAAAAAGGACATGAAGGTTCTGATTTGAAACAGTGGAAGATCCAGACAGAAATAGACAAAAGAAAAGAAGGAGCCCTCTATATTCAAGAAGATGGTACCACGTCATTGAACATGGTGATGAGGATAATGACCCGGGGGGTTCTAGGCCACAAGTTGACTCTACTGGGAGACGACAGCAATTTAGATGACAGGAACTATAAAGAGTAATCAGTCTTAATGTAAAGTAATCTATGCTATGCTGAACATTACACAATCCTGTTTGCTATAGCTGAGTAGAAGAGCACTTGCCTAGCATGCACGAGGTTCAATCCCCAGTATGGCAAAACAAATAAACCAACAAATTGCACAATAAAACACATTGATTTGAGGTTTCATTGATAATACTTTAGCGGCTGGGATTTGGGGTAGTTTGCTCAGTGAGTAAAACACTTGCTGAGCAAGTATGGGGCCTGAGTTCAGATCCCCAGAACCCATGAAAATACCACATCTGTAATCTCAGTGCTGTTCCCATAACATGAGAAGCAGCGACAGAAGAGTCCCCAGAAGTTCACAGGTAGCTAACTTGGCATGTCAAACTATGGATAACAAAAGACCCTGTCTCAAACAAGGGAGATGGTAAGGACTGACATGACACCTGAGGTTGTCCTTTACCTCCACACAGGTTCTAACTCACATGTATATCCACAATCATACACATGATTCACACACACATAAATACACATGTGTACATAGATTTAAAATAACACAAATAATGAACACATACCAAGTTACAATATAAAATACTGATAATCATGAAATATTAATAAAGAACTAAAAATTGGTTTGGAGAACTAGAATCCATATGGCAATATATACACATCATGTTCCCTATACTACTAAATTAAAGTTTAAAAAGAGGGAGGATGACCTTCAGAAAAGTAAAGGTCATAGGTCTAGGCAAGATGATTCAGCAGGTAAAACTGCTTACTGCCAAGCCAGATGACCTAAGTTCAAACCCTGTGTGATAGCTAATCTTGGTTGTCAACTTGATGGGATCTAGAATTAAGTAAAATGAGAGAGACTTTCATGAGTGGATCATTTGAAGCTAGGAAGACCTAAATGTGGGCGTTATCTTCTGATGGCAGCCCATATAAAAGGTCATTGCAGAAGGGAGCTTTTGATTTTGTCTGTTTGCTTCTCTTTCACTGGTGAGTTCATCTTGCTATGATGTTCCTTTGCTGATTGTAGAACCAATGGCTCTGGATTCCAACACAGACTGAAGAAGACTAGTAGACCTCCAGGAATCTTCCAGGCCTACAGTGCCAGATTAGGACTGCTGAGTCTCGTGTGTTGAGCAGCCACTGGATTCTCAGTGTGATGTAGTCATTATTGGACTATTCAGACTCTATCCTGGAAGTTAATCTACTAAATCTATTAATCACCCCCTCCCAATAAACAAAATGTAATAACATTTTTTTAAATCAAAGGTCATAGTCATTTCTGAAGTGGATATTTGGAGAAAGGAATATTAGATGACAGACAACACTAAAAAAACATTGTAAGAGCTAAATTGTAGAAAGGTTGTGCTAAACAAAGCAACATTGATAAAACTAGCAGAGCAAGGGCACAACACATGCAACAAACTGTTGTTCATATAAGTGAGATGGTGATTCAGGCACTTCCAAGGCCATCTCCCCAGAAGACAATTGCATGGGAACAATTTAAAAGTACAGGGATGTAATTATGTCCCAGTTGAGATAGAGCATTGCTGTTAGATGACTGAAAATGTGGAAATGATTGGGTAAACATGCGAAAAATAGAGAAAGAAGGAAAGAGAATGGTGGTTTGAATGAGAATGTCTCCAGGTATTTGGATACTTGGTCCCCAGTTTGTGGTGCTGTTTGGGAAGCTTAAACAACCTTTAGGAGGAGGAATGGCCATGCTGGAAGAAGCACGTCACTGGGGGTAGGCTTTGAGAGTTCTTAAGCCTTGCTGTATTTCCTGTGTCTCTCTGGTTCCTGTGCCTGTTTGAAGATGTGATCTCTTGGCTTTATGCTTTGACCACCTCTGATACCATGATTCCCTGCAGATCTCTAGGAATAAGGGACTTTTACTCCTTTGGAACTGTAAGCCAAATAAACTTTCCCTTCTATAAGTTGCCTTGGCCATGGTGTCTTATCACAGTAACAGAAAAGTAACTAATACACAGAGGTAGAGAGAAGGAAAAAGGGGAGCAATGCCTAGAAATGTATTAGAAAGGGAAGAGCAGGAAGAAATGCCAGTTTTAGGCATGGGAGGAAACAGGTTATGCCATCTTAAGGAGATGTAAACCCTACAAGACAGAATAACGGATCATATAGGGATTAATGATCATCATAAATCTCAAAGCCAAAGATCCTCCACTATTCCCACAAAGGTGGAGAGATCTCACATTATAACATTGCCTGAACAAAGATAGTCTGATTCACTGGTGCCTGTTAAAACCAGGAATGAGACCCATCTGTTCTTGGAAATTGTTCCTTCTGATTTTCACTAGAGCTGTTTCTCAAACAAAGGACTTCGTCTGTATTTACTGAAACAGTACGTCCAGCATGATATGGGGAAAGAAAAGAGGAACTTTAGCTTATCAGGAAAGAATCTACTATTTCTGACCATCTAATGACCAAGAATAGCACACACAACCACAAACTGATGTTATCAATCTAATCTCACCTGTTGTTTGTAATATAAACCATTGCTTCTGTTAATATTTTCACAACACACACACACACACACACACACACACCCCTATGTCAGGAACAAGAAAGCATCTGAAGGTTAATATTAATAATATAGACTAGACTAAAAGAACCCATGCTTGCCAACAGCAGCTGTCAGGAGAAATCAGGATTACATTTCAAATTACAGAAGATAAAACTGAAGAAGCTTATGAACTTAACT
>NW_008358866.1:12401125-12404692 GCF_000622305.1 Nannospalax galili
GCATCATGAGAGATTATATGTTTACAAGAGAAGCCTAAGGTCTAGTAACCTTGTTCAACATTATAAACATGCTGAGATAATGTTAAATGATCTCCAAATATAAGATTTACTTTGGTTGCAAGGTTAGATAAGATTTCCATTTGCAACAGAAGGTATTCCTAGAAAAACCATTCTCACTGAATATCGCTGTGAAAAACGAGAAAGAGTTGAACAGGTATGGTGGAGAGGCAGTAGATATGTGCCATTCTTTCATTTTCCTGATTAGATTTTTATCTACACTGTCTATTAAAAATGTAATTCAAAAACAGCAAACAAAATTTTTAGGATCACATAGATTATTTCATGAAAAAATACTTGAGAATGAAGAAGGGAAATACAGAAACAAAGTCTAAATGTTAGAGGAGCCACGTCAATGGGAGTCTCAGAAAAATAAGCATCAGCTAGTTGCCTCACCAGAATACATGAAATTTCTTAAATTCTGAATTCTGAATGAAAACAAATATAATAGGAGAAAACCTGCAAGGTATAGGAGAAAATAAAGCCAATTTTGCAGTCTTTCTTTTGAGGAGGCAAAATTGATATCAGGATTACTGTTGAAGTTATTCCCTTAAGTAAGGTTTACTCTTGGAAACATTGCAGACTGTATTTTCTGCCTCTTTGTTTATTTCAGTCTAGCTTTGTGAATCAGACTGGCCTCAAACTCGAGATTTCTAAGAATCCTCCCAAATGCTAGGATTTCAGGAATGAGCCATCTTGTCCAGGTTATTTGGTATTCCTAATATAGAAATTGTATGACGTTCGGTTTCCATCTTTATTCCTTGAGACTTGGACCCATCCTTCTGAGATGACTTGAAGCTAGACCTGACTCAGCTTCCTGGGACAGGGTTCCTTCACTCTCCTGGAGAGCTCTTGAGTAGCTGTTCTAGTTTGTTTCTCAATTGGTGTGACAAAATACTCTGACCAGTACCAACTTGGGGAGGAAAGAGTTTACTTTATATTACATCTCCCAGGTCACAGTATAAGGTAAGATCTCAGGGCAGGAACTTGGAAGCAGGAGTTGGAGCACAGGCCATGGAGGAATACTGCTTACTGGCTTGCTCCCCTGGCCCCTGCTCAGCCTGCTTTCTTATGTAACACAGGCCCACCTGCCCAGGGGTGGCACCACCCACAGTGGGCTGGGCCCTCCCACGTCACACACCAATCTAGAAGATGCCCCATGGCCACAGGCCAGTTCAATGGAGGCAATTCCCCAGTTGAGGCTCCCTCAACCCAGGTGTGTCAAGTTGATGCTAAAGCTATCCAGCACAGTAACCTGCCTGGATTCAACGTCAATCAAAATGCCCATGACATTTTTCACAGAGCTAGAAAAAAAATCATCCTAAAATTTATATGGAATCAAAAGAGACCCCAGATAGCCAAAGCAGTCTTGGGCAAAATTCTTCCCTGTTAAAAATTCTGCTTAAGACCCCAATCCTATCTAAAGGAATATTGGCAACTGATTTCTGCTAGATGAGGAAGAGCTGATCTTCCTAAAATACAGATCTCTAGATAGGCTGACTAGATTCAGTGGATAGACAAGCACTAGAGAATGGCTGGGGTTGCTGACAACACAGTGGACAGTAACAGGGATTACAGAGTATATGGGCTTCAGTGGCAGTGGTGGTGGTGGGGGACTATGGGAGGGTACCATTTGGGATGTGGGTATATAGATGAATAAGATTGTTTTGGATGTTCTGTGATGTTCTGTATGAAATACACACACACACACAAATCAACAAATTAAAAAAGTTATATTTGAGGAAGAAGCATAAAAGTTTGATTCATGTTAATTAGTAGAGGTGAAACACATTACCATTGAAATTCACCTGATGATTTTATATCCATGCTTAGGTGGATCTCAGAAAGTAACCGACTGTGATTAGTAATAATCAGATACATAGAGATTAGAGATGCATGTGCAAACATCTAAGTGTTGAGTTTTTCTGTATGAAACACTATATTTTAAAATGAAATAGAGAGCTTTTTTAAAGGTTAAAACCTCAAATAATATTAAAATATGTAGGAAACAGCATATTTTAAAATGAAATAGAGAGCTTTTTTAAAGGTTAAAAAACTCATTCAATTTTGTTTTATAGGGTCTGTACTGAGTTCAATGTTGTATAACTGTATTAATTCAACTGTGAACCTAAAAATTTACAGCCACTTTTGAAAGAGATATATCCTTGCTCTGGAGTGTGTTACTGAATACATTAAAGCTGTAATGAAATGCTTATTGTAATCATTTGGTTATTAAATTTTAAAGAAAAATTAAAAAAATAATTCTTGAAAGCATAAAAACTCATTCAATTTTGTTTTATAGGGTCTGTACTGAGTTCAATGTTGTATAACTGTATTAATTCAACTGTGAACCTAAAATTTACAGCCAATTTTGAAAGAGATGCATCTTTGCTCTGGAAATTGTTATTTAATATGTTAAAGCTGCAATGAAATGCTTCTTCTAATCATGTGGTTATTAAATAAATATTTTTTAAAATTCTGCTTTAAGATTCTATATGACAAAGTTCCTCATTCCTTTCCCATACCGTCCTTCAAGTTGCTGTTCAGGAAATAGAGTATGCCTTTGTTCAAGGGACAATTTTGAGAGAGATCGGAACACTTCAGAGCAGATTGGGCTCACTAATTAAATCACTCTAGGAATTAGTGTTTCTCTCTTTGACGCAGAGAAAGTTAATTTTCCTTTAGTATCTATATGCTACTTATGTCCTTGCCTTATTTCACTTGCTAGGACTTCCTGCACTGTGATGAATATGAGCAGACTGACTCAGCACAGCTTTTATTATTATTATTATTATTATTATTATTATTATTATTATGAGTGTATTGCCTGCATGGCAAGAACAAGCAGTGCTCTTAACCACTGAGCCATCTCTCCAGCCCCCTCCCTAGGGTGTTAAATCCCCTGAAATTAGAATTATAGGAAGTTGTAAATCTTGTGAGCTGCCCAGCTTGGGTGCTTGGGAGCCAAATTCCAATGCACACAAGATGAGTTGAAGTTGCATAGGTCTATTGAAGGTCTGCTCAGGATTTTGTATATAAATGTCAAGTTTCTCTTTCTCCAGTCCATTTCTTTTTTGATTCTTCAACTGTTCTCCAATTGAGAAGAGGAGGTGTGCTTCCCAGCAAGTACAGAGTGGAGTTCAGGCTCTTGCCTCCCTTGCCTACACGTGCTGTCAGGTGGCTGACAGTATGAAGAACACCTTCTCATCAAGTGCAGATAGGTACTGAAGTCCAGGCTCAGTCCACAGCCTCCCTGCTGCCTGCCCACTGTGCCTGGTGACTGAGGAAGTACAGGTTTTTCTTTTTTTATGCTGTGTTGGTCTGGAATAGGACAGGTATTACCAAAAGAGTTCTGACTTGCAGGTCTGTCCATTCCTAACCCTTTGGCTAGAAAGAACAGGATTTCCCTGGAGCAGTTTTGCCTGTGCCTTTTGTTAGTTTTGGTGGGTTTTCCTAATGTAGAAGCTGAGGTAGCCAGAGGAAAGGAAGGAAGGAAGGGAGGCAAGGAGG
>NW_008358866.1:12404702-12407462 GCF_000622305.1 Nannospalax galili
GAGGGAGGGAGGGATTCTATAACTGTAGTACCTGAAGATCCCTAATCCCCATCCTTCTTGCCCATTTCAGATTCTTCTAATATTCATTGTATGTATTTTGTCCAGGCCTTTCAGCTGTAATTAGTGGAAGGAGCACACTGAAATGGGCTCACTTTGCCTTGTTTAGGTCCATCAGCTTAGTGGTGTCTTGCCTTCTGCATAGCAGCCCTCAAGCTATAGTAGCTGCTGACTCCCACCCCACATCCCTTCTCATTTTTTTTTCAAAAATTAATTTTTTGTACTAAGTCTCTTTTCAACCTCTGAAGGGCCTCTGCTCCTCACTTTGACACTGATCTCTACCTAGAAAGTTTGGCAGTCATGATGCTTGGGGTCTAAGCATTGAAATAAATACTGTTTGGCTGCAGTAATTCTACTGGACAACCTCTTCCATGAATTCCATTGCTAGAAAATGTAGCTTCTGATTATGACAAACAGAAGATGACCTTTGCTTAACTTTAGTCTTCAGGCCTAGGGAACCCACCAGGTACTGTGTGGGGTCCAACACACATCTGGAAATTTCACTTCAAAGGAGCTTAGAGAAGTATGGTTTGTGAGTTGTTAATATTTAATACAGTAGCTCTGTAGCAGACTGGGATTGATAGTTAATCCAGTCTCCACGGCAGCCCTTCCCTATTACACAGTCAATATTCATGTATGAGTTTCCATTAGGAAAAACAATCTGGTCAGTCTCTACCAGTGGTCTGTGAGCAGGCTGAGTGGCTGTAACATCTAAACCAAAGTATTTAATAACTTTGGCTCCATGTGATGTAGCCAACCACTTCAAGCTCCTGCTGTCTTGACTTCTCTGCCATGATGTGCCGCCTCCTCAAACTGTCGGCCAAAGTAAACCCCTCCTTCCTTAAGCTGCTTTTGTCAGGGCATTTTCATCACAGCAACAGAAAAGTAATATAAATGCCCCCTAATTCTTGCATTCTGCATCCCTGCAAAACTAGAACCATGACTGATACTAAAGTCTGCTGCTGGCTAGGGCAGTAGTTAGGCCACCTGGACCAAGGTTACAGTGACTTCTGAGTGCCTGGGTGACCGAACCCAGGAAACTCTAAAGACCACAGTATACATGCCTCTCAAAGTCCTTCAAATGCTTTAAAATCTTTACACTGTTAGTCTTGTGATGGTTGAGGTCTGGCCAATTCCTAAGATGCTCTTGAAGCATCTTTCCTACTGTCTTACTGCAAAGTATATGACTTCTTTCCACTGGAGCAAATATCTTTACCAGCCACACCCCCCGTTCTCTGTAGCTTTAAGGATGCTCTTTTTCTAGTCAAATGGAACACTTCTCCAATCTTCTAGCTCTGCTTTTTGCTTATAATTCTTACTATCAACCTGGGTAAAAGCAACTAGAAATAACCATTGCCACAATGTCCATGTTATGCCGTCTTTAAATTTCCTCAGCTGGATTAATTAGTTAATCCTTTTTAAATTCAACAACCTACAAAGAAACATGGAAAAATGTAGACAGATTCTTTACTGCAATGCAACATAAATTGTCTCTAGTCTAATTCCAAGTATTTTCATTTCCATATGAAACCTGTGACTACAATCTGTCCAGTCTATACTTCTATCAGATTTCTGGTAAGATCCCACCAGAATTTCCCATTAAACCTTCTTTACAGCATCCTAAGCTTTTTCTAGTCTGCTTTCCAAATTTGTTCAAGTTCTTCCCAGAAACCTCTTCTGAAGACAGAACTACCTTGTCGGGTAAGCACAACAACTGCCCCGTTCCTGTAATATTAATTTTCTATACTGGTTCCTTTTTTGTTGCCATAACTAAAATGCCTGGATGAAAAGTTTTAAGGAGGAAAGATGTATTTGTAACCTTCAAAGGTATTCATCCCAGTGACCTATTTCCTTAAGTACCTCCCAAAATAGTGACACCACACTAGCTTGGGGCTACCAAGAGTCTAAGACATTGAGCCTATTGGGGGCATTTAATATTCAACTCTCTATAACAAATGCAACTGGTATTTTGAAAGGGATTTCTTTTCATATGTAAATTCCTTTCAGTATAATTGACATTTTAAAGATATTAATTCTTCCAATCTACATATAAAACACATCTTTTCACTTATTTTGTGACTTCAATTTTATAACCCTTTTGGTTTCTAAGTATTATATGTGCAAGCATGTATGTATAAAATTATTATAAACAAGATTGCTTTCTTTTTTTATATGTTGAAACTCAAAATCTTTTATCCTTAGCTGCAAGTGAACAATATCTTCAAGAAGAACTGAGGAGAGGGGTCACTTTCTTGATTTCTATTTCAGATCATTTCCTGTCGACACATAGGAATGACACTGATCTTTGTATGCTGCCTTAGATTCTGCTAGTTTGCTGACTTCATGCATTTGTTCTAATAGATTTTTAGTAAAGCTTTTGAGGGTTTTCATAGTTAAAAGCATGTCATCTGGAAACAGGGATAATTTGACCTCATTTCAAACTGTGATACTGTTTGTTTTTTCCTCTTGTCTGATTATTCTGGTAGGATCACAAGAACTGTGTGGGATAAAGGAGGTGGAATTGGGCATCCATGACTTGTTCCAGATATTGGCAAGAAAATTTTCAGATTTCTCCTAGTGGGTATGCTGTTAACCGATAGCTTACTTTAAAAGTTCTTTTCAATATTGAGGTGCATTTCTTTTTTGTCTTTCTTTTTTCTTGAGACAGGGTCTCCCTGTAGCCCCAGCTGGCCTGGAACTCAC
>NW_008358866.1:12407522-12412318 GCF_000622305.1 Nannospalax galili
AAAGGTGTGTGCCACCACACCCAGCAAAGTACATTTCTTATATGCCCAATTTACTCAGTGATCTTTGTTTATCATGAAAAGATGTTGAATTTCACCAAGTTCCTTTTTGGCATCAATTGAAATGACTACATGCTTTTTGTTCTTCTATTAATATGATATATCACACTTATTGGGGTGTACATTTGGATGCTTTCTTACATCTTTGGGATGAATCCCATTTCATTGTTGTTATGGATTGAATCTGAAATGCTTTCAACAGGCTCATATGTTTGAATACTGGTTCTCAACTGGCAGAGGTTGTGGAACCTTTAGGAAACGGGGCCTATCTGGTGCGTATAGGCTACTAGGGGATGGGCTTTGGTGGGTTTTAGCCACCTCCAATATTCTAGTCTAGCTCTCTCTGCTTCCTATCTTCCACTGTAATGTGACCAGCCACAAGCTCCCACCATCATGGGCCAAGCCACTTCAGGTGCCACACCTCCCCTACCACGGTAGAGTATATTGCCTGAACCACAAGCCAATAAATTTCTCCTTAAGTTGCTTCAGTCAGGCATTTTGTCAGTGAGGAAAAGGGTAAATAATGCAATCATGGTGACTACTATTTTTAACATGATACTGGATTCACCTTGCTAATATCATGTGAAGGATCTTTTTGTTCAGGTAAAGCTTGGCTATTGGCCTATGCTTTTATTTTTTCATTGTGTCCTCAACTGACTTGGTTTTTAGAGTTATGCTGACCTTATACAACAAGCTTGCAAGAATTCCTATCTCTTCTATGCTTTGGAATAACTTAAGGAGGTATGCTTTTAAAAATGTTTGATAGAATTCATTGACGAAGTCATCAGGTCTTTGATTTTTCTTTGATAGGAGACTAAAATTTTTTTTTATTTATTTTTTATGTGTATGAGTGTATTGCCTGCATGTATGTAAGTGAACCCATGTCGTGCAGTGCCCATGAATATCAGATGCCATTGGATTCACCTGAAACTGGAGTTTTGGAGGGTTGTTAGCTACCATGTGGGTGCTGAGAATAGAACCTGGGTCCTTTATAAGAGCAACCAGTGTTCTTAACCACTGAACCAACTCACCAGCCCTTTGATAGGAGACTTTCAAGATACATTTTAAAAATTTTATGTGTGTGTGTGTGTATGTGTGTGTGTGTGTGTGTGTGTGTGTGTGAAAAAATTTTATATGTGTGTGTGTGTGTGTGTGTGTGTGTGTGTTTACACATGGATGCAGGTGCCCTTGGAGAACAGAAGAGAGCGTGGGATCCCTGGGAGTTGGGAGTTACAGATGAAGTGTTGGGAAATGAGCTTTGATCCTTGGGAAGAGCAGCAAGTGCTCTTAACTGCTGAGCCATCTCTCTAGCCCCAATGGGAGACATTTTATTACTTATTCAATCTCATTGGCTCTTTACTGGTTTGTGTTTTCTATTTCTTTATGATTCAGTCTGGGAAACATGTATGTGTCTAGGATTTGTCCATTTCTTTCAGCTTATCAAACCCATTGACACACAGTTTCCCATAACAGTCACTAAATGATCTTTTATATTTCTGTGCTGTTGGTTGTAATATTTCCTTTTTCATACCTGGTTTTATTTATGAGAACTTTTGTTCTTCTTTTCTTAGTACAACAAAGGGTTTTTCTATTAAAATATTTTATTATTTTATCTTATGCAAATGCATGTACTGCCTACATGCATGTAAGTGCATCCGTGTCATGAAATGCCCACAGAGGGCATTGGATCCCCTGGAACTGGAGTTACAGACAGCTGTTAGCCACCATGTGGGTGCTGGGAATAGAACCTCAGTCCTTTGCAAGAGCAGCCAGCGCTCTTAATGGCAGAGCCATCCCTCCAGCCTTCTATTTTGATTCTTTTAAAGAATCATCCCTTTGTTTCATTGCTTTTATACTTTTCTGTCTTGCTTTTTAGTCTACATTTTATCTCTTTCTCTGCACTGATTTTTATTATATCTTTCCTTCCACTAATTTTAGATTCAGGTTTTAATTTTTTCTACTTGCTTGAGATTCAGTAATTGGTTATTTGATATCTCTCTACTTTTTGTGTGCAGTGCACATGTGTGCATATATGGTTGCATGTGTGAGATCCCTTACACTAGGATTACAGGTGGGCTGTCACAAATCCTGCCAGGCCTTTGTGTGGGTGCTGGGGACCTGAACTCCAGTCCCCAGGCTGGCACATTAAGTGTTTACCCACTGAGCCATCTCTCTTCTGTTTTTTGATACAGCCTCGGGCTGCTGCAAACTTGCTTCTTAATACCACTTTCTTGTGTCCTATGGGTGGCTTTGGGTATATTGGGTCACCATTTTCTTTTATTCAAGAATTAAAAAAATTTTTCTTCCTTGATTCTTTGATTGCTCAAAAATAAGGTGATTTATTTCCATGTGCTTGTATCTTTGCAAAGTTTTTCTTGTTGCTGATTACTAGCTTTATTGCATTATGGTAAGAAAAAATGTTCAATATGATTTTAATTACTTATAACTTGTTGAGTTTTGTTTTGTAGTCTGTAGTCTAGAGACATGTGCTTATAAGAAAAAATGTGCATGTGCCAAATGTTGGATGGGATGTAATATGGATATATGTTAGATCCATTTGGTCTAGATTGCAAGCTAACTCCAGTGTTTGTTGATTTTCAAAGTGGCTATCTGTCCATTGAGGAAAGTGGGATGCTAACGTCCCTGTTACTGTACTGAATTTCACCTTTCCCTTTAGGTCTGCTTTAGGTGTTCTAATATTGGACACCAAAATGATATATTTATAATTATTATTTCCAGTTGCTGAACTGACCACTTTATCATTATATATTTTTTCCTTTTGCATTGCTTTTGACTTAAAGTTCGTCTTTTTCTGATAGTAATATGGCAATTCTTGTTTTCTTTTGACTTCCATTTACAAGGAATAGCTTATTTCATCCCTTCATTTTTCAGCATCTGAATGCCTTAAGAGATAGAATTTCTTATAAACACCATGTAGTTAGATCTTCCTTTTATAGTCTCAGCCACTTGTGTCTTTTAGTTGTATGAAATTTAGGATTATTGATGATAGGTAAGATCTTACTACGACCATTATGTAATCTGTCTTCAAGTTTTGTCTTCCTTCTCCCCTCCCATCTTTGTCTCTTTCTGTCTCTGTCTATGTCTCTGTCTCTGTCTCTGTCTCTCTCTCTATATATATATATATCTTTCTGTCTTTATGTGGCTGAGTTGCTCTCGATATATTTTAGATTCTTTCTTTGTTATTTTGACTTGTCTGTCATAGTCTTTTATCTTGTGATTACCACAAAGGAAACAGTCTTTTGGTTGTAACAAGCTATTTTGAAATGAGGAGGATTATAAAGGTAAGAATAGAGACAGAGTGACAGGAGATTGTGGGTCTGGACTACCACACAAGGCTTGCCAGTGACTTTTATAATTTTCTTGATTTTTTCTTCTTACTCAACAATCTGCCTTTCTTTCCATTTGAAGAACTTCTTTTACCATCTCTTGTAGAACAGGTCTGGTAGAGATAGAGTCTCTTGGCATTTGTATGGGAAAACCTTTATCCTTCCTGTCTTCATTTCTAAAGGATAGTGTCTCGGTACAGCATATTTGGTTGACAGTGTTTTACTTTAATACTATGAAAACCCCGTGTCTCTTCTCTCTTGGCCATTAAGGTTTCTGCTGAGAGATCTGCTGTCAGGTAAATCAGAGCTCCACTATGTGTGTTTTGTATCTTTTCTCTTGCAAGCTTTACCCTTCACCTGTAAGCTTGGAGTAGACTTTGTTGGGTTAAATTTGACTGGTAACCTTGGACCTTTCTGCACATAGATATTTGTCTTTCTCTTGTTTGAGAAGTTTTTTGCTATTATATCTTCAAATAAGCTTTCTACCTCTTTTACTTTCTCAAGTCCTTGATTCCAGATAGCATGATTATTTTCAGTATTTTCAATACTGTCTCAGCATTCTTCTGAGCCTTCTTCATTCCTTTTCATTTTTTTTCCTCCTTTGTGTATTTTCAAATAACTTGCCCTTAGGTTAGTCTTCTGATTTATTTAGCTTGCTTTTGATGCCTTCTGTAGTATTTTTAATTTCACTGAATACATTTTTCAGATCAAGAATTTCCACTTAATTTTTCTTGTTGTGCTTTTTTGCTTTTGTGAGACAGGGTCTCCCTGTACCGCCAGCTGGCCTGGAACTCACCATGTAGACCATACAGACCTTGATCTCACAGAGATCTCCCTGCCTCTGCCTCCCAAGTTCTAGGATGAAAGGTGTGTACCACCACTCTGGGCCCTTCTACTTAATTTTGACTACATTTGTTACTGAATTTTGCACATTTCATACAACACATCTTAATAATATTTACATCCCCTCCTGCCCTCCCCATAGAGCCCCCTGCTTGCTTGATTTCAGGCATTCTGCCATACATGTTAAGGTCCGTCAAGTCAAGTTTGTGTCTCCAGATGCCCCTTGGTGTGAGTTCATACACTGGAGCCTGGTCAGCTTATCTAGCATCACTTCTTTAAGGGGACCAACTCTTCCTCACCAGCAGTGATCAGTTGCCAATAGTTTCTCAGCTAAGGTTGGGACTGCTTACCGATTTCACCACTTTTAAAAATATTTCATTTATTATTTTTATGTGTATGAATGTATCGTCTGCATGTAGGTAAGTGCACCTGTGTTGTGCAATGCCCATGGAGGTCAGAAGAGAGTATCAAATTCCCTGGAACTGTAGTTATGGACAGTTGATAGCAGCCATGTAGGTGTTGAGAATTGAATAGGGGTCCCCTACAAGA
>NW_008358866.1:12412601-12427984 GCF_000622305.1 Nannospalax galili
AGGGGTCCCCTACAAGAAAGAGCAGTCAGTGCTCTTAACCACTGAGCCATCTTTCCAGTCCCCAGATTTCTCCACTTTTATGCTGGGTTTTTGTCTGTATTGAGTTATCATGGGTCTTGTGCATGCTGACACCATTGCTGTAAGTTCATATGAAAAGGTTCCCAGCCTCCTGGAAAACTTTTTTCTTGTGGTCATCCACCACCCCTGGCTCTTACAGTCTTTCCACACCTTCTACCACAATGGTTCCTAATCCCCGGTGGGGGTGGGGCATTAATATAGGAGTCCAATCCTGGGACACACACTCTGCAGTCTCTTATTATCTACATTTTGGCCAGTCGTGGCTTTCTGTGCACCATCTGGTGCATGAGGAAGCTTCACTGGCAAAAGTTGAGAAATACATCAATATTCTCTCTACCCCCTGTTCCACTATGTTCCCTGAGCCTTGTGTAGAGGTTCTATTGCAGATATGTCACTTAGGGTTGGGCATTTCACACACTTATTCTCTATGTTTGACCAGTTGTGGAACATTGCAATAGTCTCTAGCTGTTGCAAAAAGGTTTTTTTGATGAGTGGTGAGAAGTACACTTGCCTGTAAATATAAGGTACATATTTAGCATACAATAAGAAATTACATCTAGGGATGTGATAGATGTAGAATTTTGCTAGGATCATGACATCTCAAGTCATGATTATTTGGCTGTGTTTACAATACCACACATGAGTTCCTTCCCATTGAGAGGGCTCTAAGTCCAATTAGATAGTGGTTGACTACTCCCAAGATAAAAGTGCCACTACTGCACCAATAGAGATAGTTTGCTGTTGATAGTCACTGCTGTGATTCTTAGACTTTACAGTTGGGTTGTATCATTGGTTCATTTTCTCCCTTAACAGCTTGCATAGGAACCTCTGATACTATGAGAGGTAGTCTTCAGGGACAAGACTTCTAGGTCACTTCCAACTTGATTGATCCAAGTCCTGTGTTGGAAGTATATCCTGTCTTCAACAATAGGGTGTTACCTTCAAGTTCTAGGAAGCAATCAAGGAATTTTTCAATAGCCTGTGTTATTTGTTATTTGAGGAGTCTCTTGGACTACCCTGGTCAACATCTCAAAGGGAGGTTTCTCCTGTCTGGCACTGTGTTTCTTGTTACATTGTCTTCAGCTATACAAATGCACTAATATATATTTATATGTGCATTTTCAGTAGGCTATTAAACTATGTTTTTTTTACACTATGCTTATGACAGCTGTTTTACTGTAAAAGATAAAAGTCAGTATTGTGGAACATTATTTTATGTACCTAACAACCAGTAAATTTTTTAAACAATAAAATTTACTTCATAATTTATACGGGTCAGAAATTCAGACATAGTTTAGTTATATTCTCTCTTTGGAGTCTCTTAAGGGAAAAAGGAGTGTTAACAAGCTGTAGTCACTTCAAGTCACGTGGAGAAGAGTCTATCTCTGAGTTTATGCACCTCGTTGGTTGTCAGGCTGTTTTCTGCTGGCCGTTAGCTAGAAGCTGTAATTGGTTTCTTGCCACAAGGGCCTCTCCCACATAGTAACATGCTACACCAAAGTAAGAAACAAATATTTCCAAGGAAGAGTTTGAATGCATGGTTTAGTTGGTTTGGTTTTCAAATGCAGAGAATGGGAAGCAAAAACTTGTTTTTCAGATTACTGCGCTGCTTGAATTCAAGGAGTCTGCTCAAAGTTCCAAAAGATTTCCTTGTTCTGGAATCTATGGGTTCTCACCTCATGTAAAGTCCACAGAAAGAGCAAGGACATGTGGGGGAAATGGAGGCAGGAAATTATGTGTATCAGGCACATGGACTTTGATTTGAAGTACAAAATCTTTGTAAACTCCCAAGTGGTTCTGACTCAGGATCATGCTGGGCTCTTCTGACTTTCAGCATTTGGTTCATGGATGGTGAAGTCCTTGGGTTCATGTTGGAGCTGCTCTTATTCTTATCACACCATCCTCTGAAGAGGTTACCCAACTTGCCGATAGGGAATCAGGACATAGACTGCTCTGGCTTTTTCCATGCTGAACAGGGACTCAGCATGAGGCAATTGGGGTACCCTTTCAGTGACTCTATCTAAAAGACTCCCAAATTGCATAACTTACCATGTAGAGGCAGGATCTGGGGGCTCTCAGGCAGTCTTCTGCATTCTCAGCCCCTCTGTCAGAGAGAGGCCAAAGAGAGGCCAGAGTTCCGCACTCTCTGGAAGTCTCTGTGTTTTTTGTTACAAAGCCTCCAAGTATACACATGTACTGTGTATGAAAAATATGTGTATTTTTCAGTAAGCTATTGGAATAATACATTTCTTTCTGATTCTTCATGCCACCTAAGCATTATTTATCTTTCATCTCTCTCTTTTTGTCTAACCCTTCTTCCTTCCTAGCTAAAGCACCCTTATTTTCCCTTGATGATAACTCTCTCTTATTATCCCCCTTCTCTTGATCTCCTTCTTCCACTTTACCCCGATGGGTGGTTATTTGAATATCTTTCCCTATTCCCTTCCTAGCTGAATACCCCTCTTTGCCTGATTTCCCCTTGTTAACATCTGTCTCCTACTATTGCCCTCTCTCCAGCTCTGTCTTTCTCTTTACCTCCATGGTTCTTTCCATTTTCCTTATTTCTGTGTTTACATCAGGATATATACTCACACTTAGTATGACAGTTTCTAGTTCTATCCATTTACCTGCAAATTTCATGATTTTTTTTTCATCACCATTGCATAAATGTACCACATTTTCTTTTATCAGTTCATCAGTTGAGGGACATTTAGGTTGTTTCCATGCCTTAGCTATCATGAAAAGAGCAGCAATAAAATTTGTTGTACAAGTATCACTACATGGGATGAGTCCTTTGGGTATATGCCAAAGGGTCATATAACCAGATCATATGG
Organism: Nannospalax galili; assembly: GCF_000622305.1. Taxonomy (NCBI): domain Eukaryota; kingdom Metazoa; phylum Chordata; class Mammalia; order Rodentia; family Spalacidae; genus Nannospalax; species Nannospalax galili. The sequence continues at coordinate 12,415,514 of NW_008358866.1, forward strand.
TAGATTCATTTTCAGTTTTTTCAAGAGTTCTCCACACTGCATTTCATAGTGATTGCATTGTTGCAGTGTCCCTGTAGGTCCAGCCTAGGGAGACTCAGGGTCCCAGCCGGAAGGGGGTGAGTGTGCGGAGTCAACACACAGACACTGGGAGTTGGGTGGAAGCAGGCACTAGGCAAGGTGCTGCAGACTTTTTACAGGAAGGACTTGTGCTTTTATAGTTTATTTGTCTCCTCTCATTGGTCCCTCTGCATCTCCCAATAATGTGGTCATTTGTGATTGGCTCTCCCAGTGGCCTCAGCTGTTGCCAGGTGTTTTGGCAAAGATCAGGATCCAAGACCTTAATCGGTCTGACTGCACATGTGCTAGTGCCATTTTGTAACAACCCACATTTCCACCCTTTTTGGTTTTAAATGTAGAGCTTAACACAGTGAGAGCCCAGGTTCTATAGCCCAGACATTGTTGGCCTCACCTCTGGTGTCCTGACATTTGACTGTGCCTGTCTTAGGTTGTCCTGATTAGCAGGATCTTACCTGTCATTGACTAATCAGCCACCGGGGGATAAACCAGGAAGTGTTAACTAAAGGTGGTAGGGGTCAGACTATCGAATCTTGGATAGATGACAGCTAGGCATGCGACATTTGTGGAGGAGGTCCAGGTCTTGCTCCATCATAGACAATAGCCTGGAGAACTTGAAGGGCAGCTCTGTTAATTTGTTTTTGTAAAGCCTCTGGGTTGTCCTGAACCTATGCTCTCTTCCCCCCAGAGCCTCTCTGACCTCCCTTCAGGGGTATGCGGGGGAGGTGTCTCTGGAGGCTGTAGCTTTTGCTCTAATTTACCAGCTTCCTCCTCATCATCATCTCCATCTGACTGTATGCTGGGGACTGCTGGCAGGGTCAGTTTTTCCTCTGTATTTTTTGAACATGTCTGATTATGTTCCTGTAACACTTCCTCTGCCTACAAGCCTTTAAGACTAGCAATAAGGGCCAGTAGGATCTGGGCAAAGGGTGCTAAGGGCATCTTGCCCAAGTGGACTTCCCTCTTGTGAGTGAGGTAGAGTATTCTCATCCAAACCAAGGGGTCCCAGATGTTTTCAGGGGTCACCCAAGGTGATACAAGGTGATACAAATCACCTTGTCCCAGAAATTGTCAAGATCTTTTGGATTCACTTTTAATCCTCTAGTCTTTAAGAGTTCCTTGAGTGCTGCTGTTTATGGCTCCCTGCATTGTGGTGGAAGATTGCCCATCATGGGAGAGCTCAGTGAGGGGATTCTCGCCACAGAAGTAGAAGGCAAGGAAAACCACTAAAAGGGCACAGATAGAGCAGACGAGGACCGTGAGCCACTCTGATGTGAACTGCCCGATATGAAAAGATGTATCAGATCCAAGTGTCTTGCACTTAGTGAGGGACTTCCAAGGGGCATGACACCCTCGGCCGTATGCTCACACGTTGTCTCCGGGACAGGCAATGGGATCATCCGAGGCCTGGGCTCTGAGTTCAGGGTGGATCAACCCTTAGTCGAACTCACTGGGAGGAGCCAAGGAGTGAAAGGGGCGATGTGGGCTTCGGGACCATGCTGCAGAATGTGCCTTTCTAATCTAACAACAAATATGACAAACAGGGTAGAGGCGACAGAGGAGGGGGCCACTCGCTCACCCTCAAGCAGCTGAAGGTACAGACAAAACCCAGGGCCTACTCACTGAACTTGGGGGCATTGCCAATGCCAAGGGGGCTGAGAGTCCCTGTTCAGGCACCAGGTGTTGCGGTCTCCCTGGAGGTCCAGCCTAGGGGAGACTCAGGGTCCCAGCCAGGAGGAGGTGAGCGGCATGGAGTCAACACACAGATACCGGGAGTCAGGTGGAAGCAGGCACTAGGTGAGGTGCTGCAGACTTGTTTATGACAGGAAGGACTTGGGCTTATATAGTTTATTTGTCTCCTCTCATTGGTCCCTCTGCATCTCCCAATAACGTGGTCATTCATGATTGGTTCTTCTAGTGGCCTTGGCTGTTGCCAGGTGTTTTGGCAAAGATCAGGTTCCAAGACCTTAATTGGTCTGACTGCACATGTGCTAGCACCATTTTGTTACATCCCACCAATTGCATGAGTTTTCAATCCCACCAGCAGTGAATGAGGGTTCCCCTTTCTCTAGACCATCTCCAGCATTTGGTGTCATTTGTTCTCTTGATCTTAGCCTTTCTGACTAAGGTAAGATGAAATCTTACAGTGGTTTTGATTTGCATTTCTTTAGCTACTAAGGATGTTTAATACTTTTAAAGATGTTTCTTAGCCATTTTCATTTCTTTTGAGAACTCTCTGTTCAGATCTATAGCCCATTTTTTAATTGGGTCATTTGTTTTCTTGATTTTTTTTTTTTAGTTCTTTGTATATTTTGGATATCAATCCTCTGTCAGATGTGAGGCTGGTGAAGGTTTTCTCCCATTCTGTGAGTTTCCTCCTATCTTCTTTGGTTGTTTCTTTTGCTGTACAGAAGCTTTGTAGTTTAGTGATGTCCCACTTGACAACTGTTGACCTTAAGTCGTGAGCAACTGATGTCCGATTTAGAAAGTCCTTTCTTGCACATATACATTGTAGGGTACTGCCCAAGTTTTCTTATAAGAGTTTCAGAGTTTCAAATTTCACATTGAGGCCCTTGGCCCATTTGGAGTTGACTTTTGTGTAGGTTGATAGATAACCATCTAATTTAATTCTTCTACAGGTAAGATCCAGTTTCGCCAGCACCATTTGTTGAAGATACTGTCTTTCCTCCCATGTGTACTTGGGACCTTTGTTGAATATCAGGTGACTGAAATTGCATGCACTCATGTTTGCATCTTCTATTACATACCATTGATCTACATGTCTGTTTTTATGCCAGTTCCATGATGTTTTTATGACTACATATGGCTCTGAAATATATTTTGAGATCTGGTATGATAACCACCCAGCATTGCTCTGTTTGCCCAAGAGTACTTGACTATTCTTGGTCTTTTGTGATTCCATATAAATTTTAGGATTTTTTTTCTAATTCTGTGAAGAATGTCATGGAGATTTTGATTGAGATGCATTGAATTTATAAATTGCTTTTGGCAGGGTGGTCATTTTCACAATATTAATTCTACCAATCCATGAGCATGGGAGGTCTTTCCATCTTATGTTTTCCTCAGTCTCTTCAAAAATTTAAAATTTTCTTTGCAAAGATCCATTTATATGACTTATTACATCTATTGGCTTACATATATTGAATCATCCCTGCATCTCTGGAATAAAGCCTACTTTTTCATGGTGGATGATCTTTTTGATGTGTGTCTGCATGTGGTTTGCAAGTATTTTGCTGAGAATTTTGGTACCTGTGTTCATTTGGGATATAGGACTATAGTTTTCGTTTTTGTTGTGTCTTTATCTGGTTTTGTCATTAGAGTGATACTGGCTTCATAGAAGGAGTTTGGGAGTTCTCTCTCTGTTTCTATTAATTTTAATAATTTAACTAGTATTGATTGTAGATCTTCTCTGAAGGTCTAGTTAAATTCTGCTGTGATTATATTTGGGCCTGGGTATTTTTTAGTCAGGGAGCTCTGTATTATTCCTTCTATTTCCTTATTTGTTATGAGTCTGTTTAAACTGTTGATCTACTTTGTTTAGCTTTGGTGGATCCATTGAACCTAGCAATTCATCAATTTCTTTTAGATTTTATAATTTAATAGAATATAGGTTTTTAAAGTATTCCCTTATAATGTTCTGGATCCTTTTGGTGTCGTTGTGATCTTTCTCCTTTCATTTCTTATTTTGTTGATTTGGGTTTGCTTTCTTTCTTTTCACTAGCTTTGGCTAGGGGTCTGTCTATTTTGTTTATCCTTTCAAAAACTAGTTCTTAGATTCATTCTTTGTACTTTTTTTCTTTTTTCTGCTATAATTTTTATTATTTATTTTTATCTGTTTGATTTGGGTTTAGTTTGTTCTTGGTTTTCCAAATTCTTGACTTGTACCATTATGTCCTTTATTTGTGCTCTTTCTGATTTTTTAATAAAGGTGCTTAAAGGTATAAGTTTCTTTCTTAAGACTGCTTTTAATGTGTCACAGAAGTTTTATTGTGTTGTCATTTTCCTTTAGTTCCAGGAACACTTTTATTTCTCCCTTGATTTCTTCTTTGTCCAACTCATCATTCAGGAGTGTGTTGTTTAATCTCCATTAGTTCATGGAGTTACTAGAGCTTCTTTTGCTATTGATTATAAGCTTTATTGCATTGTGGTCTAATAGAATACATGGAATTATTTCTATTTGTTGAGATTTGTTTTGTGCCCCAGGATGTGGTCTGTTTTAGAGAAACTTCCATGGGTTGCTGAATAGAAAGCATTATTTGGTTCTTGGATAGAATAGTCTGTAGATGTCTGTTAGGTCCATGTAATGTACGATATAATTTAATTCAGATGTTTCTCTATTTATTATTTGTCCAGTTGACCTATCTGTTGTAGACAGTGGGGTATGGAAGTCACCTACTATTACTGAGTTGGAGTGTGGGGTGAATCTGTGTCTTGAACTCCAGTAGTACTGCCTTTATGAAATTGGGTGCACCAGAGTTTGGTGCATATATGTTCACGACCGTGAAGTCTTCTTGGTCCATTGTTCCCTTGATCAGAAAGAAGTGATCTTTTTTATCTCTGCTGTTTAATTTTAACTTGAAGTTCATTTTGCCAGCTATTAGAATAGCAACTGCTGCTTGTTTCTTCATGTCATTTGCTTGGAATATTTTTTCATCCTTTCACCCTAAGGGAGTGCCTTGGAGGTAACATGCATCTCTTGTAGACAAGAAAAAGATGAATTTTTTCCTCAATCCATTTGACTAGTTTGTGTTTTGACTAGGTAGTTGAGGTCATTGATATTTAGAGTTATTACTAAAACATGGTATTGGTTACTGCCAATTTATTTTCTGTTTGTGTTCTTAGTCTTGTGTTTCCACACTTCACACCTTCATTTGTTTTCTTTCTGTAGTCTTTTGAGTGTGATTGTTTCTTCAGTCCTTTGTATTGCTTTGAATATTCTCTCTAGGGCTGGTTTGGTGGACATGAATTCTTTTAGCCTATTTGCATCATGAAAGATTCTTCTTTTTGCTGGGTAAACTATTCTGGGTTGGCATCTATAGTCATTTAGGACTTGGAATACTTTGCTCAGGGCTCTTCTGACTTTCATAGTTTGCACTGAAAAGTCAGCTGTAATTCTGATGGGTTTTCCTTTATATGTAACTTGTTGTTTTTCTCTTGCAGCTTTCAGTCCCCTCTCTTTGTTCTGCATATTTAGTGTTTTTACTATGATATGCCATGGGGAATTTCTTTTCTGGTCCTGTCTAATTGGTGTTCTGTGTGCTTCTTATACCTGTATGGGAATGTCTTTCCTTAATTTAGGGAAGTTCTCTTCTATAATCCTACTGTAGAGCTAGTCAATACCATTGACCTGAGAGTCTTCTCCTTCCTCTATGCCTATGATGCATAGATTTGGTATTTTCATAGTGTCCCACATTTCCTGCACATTCTGTTCCTGTGCTTTAATTTTTTTTTGTATTCTTTGCTTGAAAACCTCAATTCTTCAACTTTGTCCTTCAGTCTTAAAATTCTGTTTTCCATTTCATTCATTCTGTTGGTAAAGCTTTCTCCTGTCATTTCAAATTGACTTATTGATTTTTTAAAATTCTATCTTTATTTTGGCCTGAGTTTTCTTCAATACTTCTATGTCTTTTGTGAATTCACTTTTCAGGTGCTGATTTGTCTTTGCCACATCATACATCTGTATTGTTTTAAGGAGTTTATTCCTATCCTCTTTGAGTTCTTTGTGTGTTCTTTAAAGGTGTTGAATTCTTTGATCATGTTTATAATTGTTCTTTTAAGTTCCTTGGGTTCCTCTGGGTAGTTCTCATTGTAGAACACTTCTGTAGGTCTGGTGGGTTTTAGAGGAAAATATCTTTTTTTGTATTAATTGTGTTTTTGTTTTTTGGGAATATAGATTTTTGGTTTGCTGTGCATCTGATATGAAATTCTAGCCTGCTTTTGTTTAGTTGAAGTTTGGTTTTGTTTATGCTGTTGATATAACTTGTTTGCTTTCTCGTGGGATATGAATAGTTAATTGTCTGTGCTTCAGGGACTCATTCTTTGATTTTTATTGGTAGATAATTCCTAGCTGGCTAGTCAAGAGTTCCCCAGCAGGGTGAAGGGGCCCATGCCCATTTGAGATAATGGTGGGGTTCTGGCAGTGGAGGATGTGAGGAGAGCCTAGCTAGCTAACCAGAATAGATATGTACAGAAAAAAATGCAGCTGGTCCAGGTGCAGGGGAATCAAGACCCAGTGGGTAGGATCTGGCTTATGAAGCTAGTCTGGAGGTCTCAGGCAGGATGAGCAGGAAGGGCTGTCCCCAAGGTGGTTGGTGGGGACAGTGTGGGGAGGGTATAACTAGCTAACAAGAGTAAATATGAGCCTTAGAGCAGAAAAACATAGCTGGTTCGAGTTCGGGGCAAATCAAGATGCAGTGAAAGGGGCTCTACTTAATTTTTAAAACAGTTTACATTTCTTTGTTTAGTTTGTAAATATTTCTGTGTTTTCTTTAATCTCTTTGAGTTTCTGTTAGCAAGCTGTTTTAAATTCTGAATGCTTGTCCATATATTTGGGATCTTACTTTGAATACAAGATGAGCTTATAACTTCCGGAAAGTGCTTAATGTTTGATGGGTGTGTGTCATGATTTGGGCATGTAAAGATTATTTATTCTAGTTCCTAATCCGGCTAGCCTTCCAAGAGTCTAAGCAGGTTGCTTATTTTGTCTAAGTCAGAAGTCACTTCCACTGTTTCAACACTAGATGGAGCCCATGTCCAGATTGGCTAGGGGTCTGCTGTTGTGTGCTGTCACTCTTTCAGTACTAAAGGACAAAGTCAAGACTTGTTCCAAATGCACTGTTGTCGTATTGTTCTGAAAAAAGCAGGAAGACAAAAGAGTGAGCAGTCTACCCCCCAGAGCCTCAGCGTAGGTCCAGCACGAGTCTGAGTCCCTCACCCACAGTGACCACCTGTGGTAGAAACTACAGGATTTGGGGCTGTCAGAGGATCCTACTGAGCCATTGTTTTGCTCTGCCTTCTTCAGCTTAGTTTCTAAAGTGTAGCTTCTTCTGTCCTTGCTATTAAATCCTTCTTTCTCGGGTTTCCACTGACTTCAGTAAGTTTCTCAGATGGTAAAAGTTAGTTACATCGAAATGTAACACAAGTCTCAGTTCTTTTTTTTTTTCTTTTTTGGTTTTTTTGAGACAGGGTCTCCCTGTAGCCCCAGCTGTCCTGGAACTCACTACGTAGACCAGGCTGGCCTTACAGAGATCCACCTGCCTCTGCCTCCTGAGTGCTGGAATTAAAGGTGTGCGCCGCCATGCCCAGCTACAAGCCTGGCGTTCAGTGGCTCTGACTGAATTTTATTAGTATGATCTTTGATTCACTTTTATTATTGATCATAGCAGTACTAATAGATAGTGCAGAATGATCATGGGCTTTACATTCATTTCTTCACACTTCGTTTCAAAGTAGTAACTTTATTTTTAAGGAGCATCACTAACTCTGGCCAACACAGTTATCCCCTTTATGACATGATACCAAATGGCTTCAAATGACCTCTTGATACTCTCAGGTTCCGTTTCAGTGAATCCCATACCTTTCATTTTATGAACATGATCTTTGATCGGCTTATTGAGCAAGAAAGCTAAAAAACTTATACACATTCAAGTTGATCAATAATGTTCCAGAAGAGGTAGCACTCTGATTTTGTTCTTGGAATCTCGCATTATGACTTTAGAAGATACGGTACCACATACTGGTCACTTATTCAAATAACATATGATTTTCTCTAAGAGGACAGCCTATGCAAGTAAAGCTGCCCAGTAGCTGAGTCTGCAGTAGCCGTTTCACTAGTCATGAGGCCTGCAATTTCTGACTGATGGAAGCTTGACAACATTAAAAAAGTGATAGGATTTTTTTTCTATAAAATTTGACTCTCGGGCCCCAAATAATGTCATGAAACTGTGATATGAATAGGTGATCAAATGTCCCTTCCTGTTCAGTGTCATTAATGCCTCTTGTCCCAAGATAATAAATCATAGATATCCCTTAATATTCTTTCAAAAAATGACTCATTTGAACAATAAACTGATCCAACCTGAACAGTAAAACAATAAACAAAAAGAAAAGAAAATACTTTAGATGGTGTCTCTTTTTTACTTGTACACTGTATGTGTTTTTATTGAAATTGGTTACCAAGTAGGGGGTATACTGCAGGGTCACACGTGGGCATCAGATCTGACGAATCTGATGAGCCTGATGATTTCTGTGTATGTTTATTAGGGGTCTGGGCCCATTTTGACTGATCAAAATTCCCCCACATTATTGATTTCATTTTCCTGCTTGTTTACATTCTTGGCAACATTTTATCAGATTTCAAGCATTATGCATCTTATGCTGTTGAAGGTTGGACATTTTGGTATTCTTTTATGTTTGCTTTGAGCTTTGTTCCTATTTATAATGTAAAATACTTGAACAACTGTGATCCCATTCTGTTGTCACTTTTAACATTGATTTTTATCTTTTGGGTCATTTGTTCTTTTTTTGAAGTGTCTCTCACAATTTTTATAAAATATCAGGTGCACCCCTCTCTGAGCAAGTGATAGAACTCCTAGGTCAAAAGTCAGTGCAGTACAGATTTTAGTAACACCGTCAACTCACCAGATTTGATAGACGGTTAAGTAAAACTATAGCCAACAAAAATTGATGATGTGTACTTTTCAAATGCTCATGGAACATATACCAAGAAAAGCCCTTTTCTGCATCATAAATCAAACCTTAACAAATACAGAAGTATGAAATCACACAGGGTGTGCTCTGTAACCACAGTGGAATTAAACCAGAGTTCAGTGAGGGGAGAGTAGGAAAATCTTGAAACACGTGGAACAACAACAAAAATTAAACAGTATATGTAGAAATTACTCATCAGTCAAAAACAAATCTGAAAGAAAAAAATTTAAGAATACTTGTAATATGTGATATTCGTGAGGCACAACTGAAGGAACTCTATGAGGGGAAGTTGCAAAGCACAATCAAAAGAGATTTCCCTAGTGTCTGAATGTCATCAGCTTGCAAACCAGGGAGGACAAGGAGAACTTGCAGCAGAGACCAGCTTTATCACTCTGGTGGACCAGGTCACTTGGACAGAGAACTTCCACATAGCTTGTGGGGTATTGGGGCACAAAAAAAACATGAAGTTTAAAAAAATTTATGAGCTAAGGAGATGGCTCAGTTGGTAAAGTTCTTGAAGCATACAGACATGAGTTCATATCCCCAGCACCCAGATAAAAATCTGGGCATGGTGGTGCATGCTCACCCGTAATCCCAGCACTAGGGAGGTAGAGAAAGGAAGATCTCTATACTTTCTGGCCAACTAGTTTGGCGAAATTGGTAAACTCCAGGTTCAGTGAGAGACCTCATCTCAAAAAAGATGGAGAGCAATTGAATGAGACACCCAACCACAGCCTCTGGTCTCCATGAACATGTGCACATACCTGGATACAATACAAAAAATTTATAATACACCTTCAGCTTACTACTTGCTAATCAAATCTTATGGCATCTACACAATGTAATACAATGTGGTATCACTGAGTAGTTAGAAGGACTGGGCTTCTACCACACACAAAAGTACAAATGGTTCAAAAAAGCAGTATCCAAGTGAAGGAGGCCTAAGTCCACCGACTACAATACTGCATCCATCTACACAGTCTTGAAGTGCAAAGCTCTAGGGCAGAAAAATCAGCGTGTTACAAAGTCTGGGATGGAAAGAGGGTCTGGCCACAAACTGACACTAGGAATGTTTGGTGGTGACAGGATTGTTCTACATCTTGACCCAGGTGGTGTTTACCTGAATGTAGGAATTTGCTGAAAGTTATAAAAATATATACCAGGAAGAATGAATTAAGTTTCATATAAATTATGCCTCAATAGGCCCAACTATTTTTTAAGTACAAAAAATTCCCCGGAGGCAGTCTGCTCTTCCCCCGTCCAGCAATGAGTTTGAGGAAAAACCATATTTTCTACTGTTATCATCTTTAACGTTTGTTTTTGAAAATTTACCTTCTCAGTTGAGAGTTTACCCTCTGGGGTTCCCACTTTATGCAGTGTGATCTGTCTGACTTTTCTGCCTTGGGAGGTCTGAAGGTTTGCTTTCTGCTTGTGTCCATTGAGTCACCACAGTTCTGCAAATGTCCTTTGCATTGTCTGCAGCCTGGGTCACAGCCTCGCTTTCCTGGTCGTGGTGTTCCTTACTTTCCTCTATGGTTTCTATACCCTGCTGCCTTAAGTTCATTTCTGTGGGAGACAGGCTTGAGCCTAGGGTGAAAGTCTTATTGACAGCCATACAGGAGGCTGGAGGCAACTGGGACTGCTGGAGCCACAAGGAATGCCTTATGACATTTGATCCCATTGGCAGATCATGAGACTGATGCCTAGAGCTCATCACTCCCTAATCACCACCCTTGAGATCCCAAATTGCAACACTTAGACAGCTTCGGTCACGTGGTTCCCAGGAAACCAGGCCCCATGAGAAAACCGGAACCTAAATAACCTGAAACCCATTATGCTAATGAGGTTTCTGACTCAGGATGTCATGATAGAACACAGCCCTGCCAAAAATCTGAGTTGTAACTTCTTGATTAGACCCCTACCCCTATATAAGCTTGTGCCCTCCTGCAATAAACCGGATCTGCATCGATGAACGTGGTCTCCTGTGTCTGAATGCGGCTCTGCTGTTAACAGTCTCCTCACCAGCCCTGGGGTCCGGGACCAGGCAGAAGGTATGGATCCGAGGCAGCATTGAAACAAGCAGAAGAGGAGTGAAGGGCAGCACCCGTGGGATCGGGGGGGCTGCGCCCAGACAGCGACACTTGTGCGATTGCAGGCAGTGCCTGAGTGAGCCGAGGAGCGGCTCCCAGAGACAGCACCCAGCACTGAAACAGTGGAGGGGCAGCCACACATTGCCTACAAATTCAGGAGATTAGTCTTTCTGAATTTAAAAAAGAATTATTTTATGTAGGATTTTTAGGTTTATCTGTAGAGTGATTTTTTTCACTATTATGTAATATTAGAAGAAACTAAAGCCCTTCCACATTATGTTAAACAGCATGGTGCAGCTGATTGAAAGAGGCAGTGAATGAATGCCTAGAAAGACTGAGGCTAAACTAGTCAATGCCTTTTGTGGCTATGTGGCTGCACAGGATTTGCTTTTCTTTCTGTGTCTCATTTTCCCACATAGGAAAGAAGGACACAGACTAAATGATCACTAAGTCCTCCTCACTTATCTCTTGTATCATTTTGATATTAAAACCATTGCTAGCCTGGGAATCTGGAGTGCCAAGCTGTTTGCTCAATGTCACTTTCTACCTGCCTCTTTGCTCTCTGATTCTTCATTTCTTCACACACACATACACACACACACACACACACACACACACACAGATTCACACACACATACTTATAGACATACCACATACACAGACTTACATGCACACACACATACATATGCACATAAATCATGCACAAAGACATGCATGCACACACATGCACAAACATGCACATGTGTATATATACCACATGTACAGACACACACAGGAAGAAGAAATAGAATATCTAATTCACTTGTCAAAATAAAATTAAATATTATAGAATTGCTTGGCATTTATCAATAAAAGATAATTCATGTTCCCAAAGGATTCAAATATATAGATTTAAATAATCAACAATTCCCCTGTCTGTTCCAAAAGCTGTGATGTCACTTAAAATAAATTCTTAGGGAGGAGCTAAAAAGGAAAGAGAAAAAAAAAACCAAAAGATTTCGCTGCAATTCTAGCTCGAGTTCTCTAGAGGTCTCTATTACCAAGCAAATCATCAGTGTTTTACTGTGGTCGAAATCTAGAAACACAACCATCCATTTCATGTGAAACCCAAAAGAGATTTTTGCACTTTTAGGGCCATATCATACTGGTTTCTAAACATATTTGCTCTTTTGATTTCAAGTTTAAGAAGGGCCTTCCTCTAATTATTATTAGCAAGTTCAGACTGGTAATAAGCACTACCTACAACCACACTATACTTTGTTTTATTTTATTTTTGGTTTTTCAAAACAGGGTCTCCCTGTAGTCCCAGTTGGCCTGGAACTCACTATGTACACCAGGCTGGCCTCAATCTCACAGAAATTCACCTGCCTCTACCTCTTGAGTGCTGGGACTAAAGGAGTGCACCACCATGCCTGGCTGTATTTATTGTTGTTGTTTTAAACAAGAGGAGATATCATTTGCTTTTTTTTTTTTTTTGGTTTAAAAAAGCCCCTCACACCCCCGGATTATACTTTATTTTTTTTCCAAATTTAAAAATCTATTTAATCAACAAAAAAAAAGTGAGGACGGGTAAACT
>NW_008358866.1:12428130-12443805 GCF_000622305.1 Nannospalax galili
GGAGATATCATTTGCTTTTTTTTTTTTTTTAGTTTAAAAAAGCCACTCACCACCTCAGATATTACTTTATTATTTTTCCAAATTCAAGTATCTATTAAATAACCAAACAAAAAGTGAGGAAAAGTAAACTGGGTGGAAGAAAGACTCAAAGGCAGTGTTATTCACAACCAGCACTCTCCGCAGACGTGTGTTTCAGGATCTGCTCATAGCACACACATGCTCAACCAAAAGGAGTATTCCACAAAGTAGTCCTTATCCTTATAGAGGGACCAACACCAATCCTATCCCATCTCATCCCATCCCCTCCCCCATCACACCCCATCCCATCCCATCCCATTCTATCCTATCTACCCTAGTCAACGCCCCCCGCCCCAACAGGTTCTGCTTGTCTCAGTCTGGCCTCAAACTCAATAGGCAGACAAAGATGACCTTGAGCTTCAGATCCTCCTGTTTCATGTCCCAGTGCTGGGACTAATAGCATGCACCAGTGCCCTTGGAGTATGTGGTGCTAAGGATGGAACCCAGTGCTCCATGCACGCCAATATCATGTCTTTTCTAATGAGGCTTTTGTCATACTAATTCCATGAACCACCAAAAAATGCAACCTGCATATTGAAAATGATTCCTAAGAATGAAGCAAAAATCCCTCTAAACCAGGTAGTTTAATTTAAAGTGCAATATATACTGACTGATTTAAAAATGACAAGTGAAACAATACTCACAATGTAATTCCTTCTAGATATAAGTACATCCTTATTTATATAAAGCAGCTGCACAGGTCGCAGTACTGGGTTGTGCTTCATTTTTCAATACAGGTTGAGAGTTGGTCATAGAAGAACTTGCATGAGATTTGGAAGATGGAAACAAAACAGCAGCTGTTATTTTCAGAAGGTCACTGTAGACCAACAGAGTGATGGACAGTGGGTCAAAGCTCCCTGATGTCCAACAGCAGCCCTAAGCTGATTAAAACATGCTTGGCTGAGGATCCACAGAGGCCATTATTCAGAGGTCATTGTTTCTCACAGCCTTTTCCATAAGGTTCTGCTCCTGACACCACTTTCATGAGTGGTATGTCTGGCTTCTCAGATGTCCCTGCAAACCCAAGGCTTGACTTCCTTGAGCCACTGTTCCTTGGCACTCTGACTGAGAACTTTCTCTGATCTCTCCTCCTAGATCTCCACTATCCCAGTGCCTCCCACAGTTTTGAAGAGTCTAGTTTCTATAATGCATGCTTTCTTTCTGTAATTTTCATCATGATTCTCCTTCTCTGACTGACTCCTGGGTCATGTAGATAAATATAAATATAAATCAATTGACAGCAGTTACTTCTAGAGAGGAGAGTAAAGGTGATGGTGATAGGAAACATAAGGGGAAGGTATATACTTTTCAGATTTTGAAGTCAGATTTATATGATAAGAATGTATTCCTATATGATCAAAGTAAAGAATGAGAAAAAAGCAAAAACATCTAAATTACCAAAGCATCTTCAGACAGAAATTTGTCAAGTAGAAATAAATCATCCTGCTCAAGACATCCTAGAATGGATGTGACATTGATATTCAGATAAGTGACTATGCAAGTGGTTGCCAGAAAAAAAAAAGACATTAGACCTAGTCTTTTCAAAAATTCAACACTAGTGGAGGAATGTGGAAACAATGTGAGATGCAGACAGATCACCTGGAGATCAGGCTCCTGTGTTGTTCTGCCTCCAGCAGGCATGGGGCAAACCACTTTCCAGGTGATGATGCTGATTTCATAGATCCCACTGTGCTTATCAAAACCCAAGGAAAGTGAGGATGCAGAAAACCCAGATGCAATGCATGAAACCAGGTTGTTTCAAAGGGAGTGTTTGAAAGCAATAAAGTTATTTGGAAGGCCACCAAAAGTTTGAATCAAGACTGGATATCAGAAGATACTGCAAGGCTACTGTGAACTTCTAAGCTGGATAACAATATGATTCTTGGGAAGAATGTTCTTCTTAGGAACACCATTCCAAACTATTTGGGCTGCGTAAGTAGTGATATGTGCAATTTTCATGGACTGGAAGGATAAATTCCTCTGGTGGTTAGTTAGTTAAAAAAAATATATTCAACTTATTATTTTCCTGATCATAAATAAAGAAACAGAAAGGAAATGATAGCTTCCAATTCCCAGCAGTGGGGTGCAAGGCAGCCTGATATGCTAGCTCAGGATGGTGGTGCGGAAGTATCTATACCTTGTTCTCCTAAAACACAACTGAAAAACAACTAAAAACTAAAAAACTAAAAAATAACTAAGGACTCCTGCATCCTGCAGTACTGCCAGAAAGAACTTGTAGGTGATGTCTGTGCTTAACTAGCAAAAATTCAGATGCAGCCCCTCTAATCTGTTTTCCATTTCATAACAGATATACTAGCCGTACTGTCTACCCTCCATTGACCAAGTTGAACAAAATGTCCAATAAATCTTGACCAAACTTTGGTCGAAATTGTCTCTTTTCTCCAGATCCCTGAACTTCGCCTCCTGAGGTTGAGCAGGCATTGGAATATAGAAACACCTTTCCTAAAACAATTCCAGAGAAAGATCCTTTCCACCTCCATTCTTGAGCATGCCACTTGATCATATGTGATAGTTTCCCATCCTTTCCAGCCTTGTTGATTTCTGCCTATGAAACAAAGCCCAGCTGGGTCGGCCTGTCTACAACTATAATTCAAGCGCTTGAAGGAAGTTCAGCAAAGGCTGCACAGCAAGCCCTTGTCTCAAAAATGGTTTTTTTTAAGTTCTCTATGCTTCACCATTGAGATGCTTTCTGATCTTAGGTCAAGTACCTTCTCTAAGTGCAATAATCACTGTTGCAACAGTCTTTTATAATAAAGTCTCCTAAAGTTAGGTCCAGATGTACTTCTTGATTGGCACGGAGCTAAAGCAGACTCCATGCCAGTAAGGAACGGGAGAAGTGCACAGAGATGGGGGTTGTTAGAGGAGGGGAACTGTGCAGCAGGGATGCAGGTCTGAGAGGCCGAGTGCGACACAGAAGGAGGGCCTCGAGGGACTATCATCACTGCCCCCCCCGGGGGCACTTCTGTGTGACTCTAGTATAACTTCAAAAACTGAGTACTTGGCACAACTTGATTTCTTCCAGCAAGTGGTGCAGGAGCAGGTTTGCAGCAAGCCGGGTTTCTAGCTGAAACAGCAATGCAGGAGACAGAACCCGTAACCGTACCAACAATCACTCCTTACTGAACTCTGAATGTGCCAGAACTGGAATGATAAACTTCACACACCTCACTCCAAATCCATGAAATTCTGAAAAAATGGGCATGGTGACCTAGGTTTTATATCCAATGGGATTATATCAGATGCTTTTGATGGAAAACACCACTACTAAGCAGGAAGTGTGTTTCTTGAACAGCCTAGATGAAACACACGTTCACTTGCCATGGTTCCACCAGTAACTAAGCAACTTCTTTGCCTAGCAATTATAATGTGGAAACTGTGATCACCCACTTTAAGCTATGCTCTTTATTCTGAACTTGCAATTCTGCTCAACGAAGAGGGACAAACCAACAAATTCTCAGTTTGTCCTGCGGGTGCCACCCTTGTCCTGAGCTAAGTCTTTTAAGCTCTCAGCCACTTCATGAGGCTAGTGATCACCTCATCAATCAGTAAGATGGTGTTTTCAGGGTCAGGACTCTCACAGGTATGTTTAGAGATACTTAGCTCCAATTTTTCATTAAAACATTTCCTTCATATATTTTTAGTTTTAAGGTGTTTTCTATAATTTTTTAAACAGACTGCATTTGTATAGTTCTGAAATCATAAATATATAGTAAAAGATCTCTTTCCTATCAGTCACTTCTGCCAAGTTTTTATGCCACAAGTAGAAAAGCTCCTATTGTCAGCTTCTGGTGTGTCATCCCTAAATAATCTTTTGCATATGCAAATGTGGCCCATTTAAGTCAAACATTAATCCTAAAAACACTGATCGTCTTCTTATAGCTAAAGAAAAGCAAGAAAGCTCAGCAAATTGACCCAGGATCACTCAGCCTGAAAGCTGTGGACCTTGAGTAGCAAAGGAGAGAAAATAAAAGGAGTCAGAAATGCTTGGATGCTGATGTCCAGTGATTCCTCAGACAAGGGTGGGGCTGAGGAGGAGAAGTATTCAGTGCTTCCCAGTACCACACAAGACAGAAAAATCTGCTTCTGGGTGATCAGGTTCCTGTAAGCTGGGGATTTCCACATCTCAGGACCCAGGCCATAGGCATGTTAGGTGTATCAAAGAGGAGAGACAAGAACATGTGGACATTCAAAGTAGAACGAGACATAAAATGCGGTAGAAGTCAAACAATTCTGCCCAACCTCACTTCTCATTCATTGAATGATACAGATGCTGATGGAACATGCACGCCAGGTAGCTGGTGCCATCTCATAAGGAATACCACGTTCATACCATTATGCCCCCCAACCCTGCTGCAAGGGCTAAAATATGCCACTCTTGGTTCAGATTCTCCTCCACCATGTTCCACCATTAACTTTAAGTACTCCGGTGTCTGTCTT
This sequence comes from Nannospalax galili, assembly GCF_000622305.1. Classification (NCBI taxonomy): domain Eukaryota; kingdom Metazoa; phylum Chordata; class Mammalia; order Rodentia; family Spalacidae; genus Nannospalax; species Nannospalax galili. Next base: position 12,432,667 of record NW_008358866.1, read on the forward strand.
GACCCTTCAGACCACTCTCTGTCTTGTCCCTGCTGACTTCCATTGTGTCATATCAGTGAGATTTCCCTTAGAACATATAGTACCCTTCTGCAAATGGCAGGTACAGCTGACCTCATCCTAGGTCTGCATCCAGAAAAAGAAAGCTGTGTCTTTCTTCCCTCCTAGGTTTTTCTTTTAATGGCATGAGCGTGAGGACAACCTTGTACTCTGGCCAGCTTCTACGTTGGCAACTTGGCGTCACCTTGCCTGTGGCCTGTTCTGCACACGCAGTCTTTTCCTGCTCCTAGGCTCTTTACTGGCCCATACCACGGGAAGTAGGGGGAAGCAGCTGACCACTCATGCACGTACAACTGAAAAGTGTAAGACGCCGAGTTGGTTTATTATGTGTCATCTTGCCCAGAATGTGATCCTCAGACAAGCTGTCAAACATTAGTTTAGATTTCTAAATGTTTTACTTGGATACTGTCTTTTAGATGAGATTATCACTTAGATCAGTAGACTTTAACTTTTGTCCTTCAAAATACCATCCACTCAGTTGAAGGCCTTAATATAAAAGACTGAAATCCTCCTGAAAAGAGGAAATGCCTTCGGACTCAAACTCAAACAGCATTTTTTCCTGAAACTTAGGACTTAACAGCCCCTGCAAATGACTGAAGCAATTCCTTAAAATAAATCTCAATACATATGTGTATTTGTGAGTGTGTATATGTGTGTATCCGCAAGAGCTCACATGTATGTGCATATATTCTTTAGAGAGCCTGGCTCATTGATGCAGGCTGATACCCATGATCTGAATCAGAAGTGTCCCTATAGCTCATGTTCCCTGTCTGATGGTGCTATTTTGGGAGGACCTTTAGGAGGTACAGCATGAGCAGAGGTCACTGGGGTGGGTCTTTGAAGTTCTATTATCCCTGGCATCCTGATCTATCATGATATGAGGCATCTCCACCACACTCCCTCACTACCGTGAGCTCCGCTAAGCCTTTCCCATAGTCATGTACTAAAATCTCTCTGAAACCATGACCAAAAGAATCCTTTCCTTCCTTAAATTGTTTCTGTTTGATATTTGTCATGGCAAGGAGAAAAGTAATTAGTACAGGCAGCTACTTCCCAGGAGGGACAGGAGCGATATGGAAGATGAATGTCAATGGGTCAGTGCTTCACCCTTTTTTCCCTGAGCACACAGTCCTGAGTTGATGTGTAGGAAAGCTGTGTTCATTTCTATTACCATTATAACAAGTTGCTACGAAAAGTAAGTTAAAGTAATGCAAACTTGTTCTCTTAAGTATTGTGCGGTACAAGTCCAGGTTGCCTTGATGTGTTTCACTGCTGTGGATTTCACAAAGCCAAAATCAAACTGATGATCCCTTGATGCTTTAGGAAAACACCCATTTCAAATTTATTTGGTTTTTCAGAAGAATCCAGTTCCTTGTGGGCTTTGTTTCCCAGGTTCTTAATGAATGGCATCTGGAAGCTTCTCTTAGTTTCTTGGGCTGTCTCTCTAGATTTTTCATATGGGTCCTTATATCCCAGAGACAGTAAGAGCTGGTTAATCCCTTCTCATAACTGGGATCTCTCTGACTTCCCTTTCTGCCACATCTCTCTAACCTATTTTCTTCTGTCTTCATTAATGAAAGTTCTGTTTCTAAGGGTGTATTTGATAAGCATCAGCTCACCCAGATAAATGATACAAAACTGTACTAATATACTATTTTACTGGTTAGTTTTGGTCAACATGGCACAAACACCTGGGAAAAAGGAATCCTAACTGAGAAATTTCCTCCATCAGATTGGCCTATGGACATGTCTGTGGGTCATTTTCTTTACTGCAAATTGATGTAGCAGGGCCATCCAACTGTGGATGGTGCTATCCCTGGGTAGGACTGTACAAGAAAGCCAGCTGAGCCCTCCCATCCCATATCTGCACACCCCCTCCAGTCTTGACAGGGTAAGTCTTTCTTCACTATCTCAGCTCTTAGGCCAGCCTGGGTCTGTAGGATCCTTTCCCGCTCCAGACTTATGGTTCCTGAGACGTCCATGAGCCCTACTGTCTAAGCTCTGTGCACCTCAGACCTGTGAGCTCCCAGTCTAACCTATCAGCCAACCTATTCACCTAGCAGCCCCCATCCCATCCTGCTGATCCAGGTGGCTATGAAGTCAGTTATGGAATATCAAAAGTTGCACTATCTCTAGCTGAACTGAGATCATTTCCTTCACCCATTTTCACATCATAAAATGACCCCTAAACTGAACACCAAGTTATGCTCAGCTGGGCCATATTATAACCTGACAAGTTGGGAAAGCAAAAAACAAAGATACAAACATTCAACAAAGATTTCAACAAAGATGAGATCACTTATCCATACCAAGAAACACCACGACACAAATTCAGATGCCTTGCTCTCATATAAAAATAAATAAATAAAAACCCCACAAACAACACAAATAACCAAGATAATATGTCTACTACAGAAATTAATATCTACATCACAATGTTTTCTGTCAATGGCAACTTGGGGAATGTACAAAACAGTGATTTGAAAATAGTACTTATAAATATGTTCAAGGAACTCAAAGAGGACACAAATAAAAAACTGAATGAAGACACTGAAAACACAATATTAAATGAAATAAATAAAACAACTAAGAACATGAAATTAGTATTCAATAAAGAGATAGAATCTCTGAAGAAATAAAGCTTAAAAAAACTCAGGAACTCAAACAAAAAGCCTAGAGAAAAGAAGCAAAAAGAAAGTGGAGAAAATGGAACAGAGACTATCAGGTCTTGAAGACAAGCTTGGGGAAATAGATTGTGCAATCAAAGAAAATATCAAATCTAAAATAACCCAGGAACAGATTGATACTATCTCTGGGACACTGTAAAAAGTCCAAACCTACAAATCATGGACATAGAAGGAGAAGAAACTCAGGTCAAAGGTACAGAAAATATTTTTAATAAAATCATAGAAGAAAATTCCTCAAATCTAGGGAGAGAAATAGCTATCAAGGTGTAAGAGGCATACAGAACACCAAGTAGACAGGACCAGGAAAAAAAACTCCCCACATTATATAATAGTCAAGAACAAAGAAAACATGTGGAACATTAAACATATGGAACAAAGAAAAGATATTTAAAACTGTGTGAGAGAAAGATCAAGTCATATAAAGGCAGGGGCTGGAGAGATGGCACAATGTTTAAGAGCACTGGCTACTCCTACAGAGGACCTTGGTTCAGTTCCTAGCACCCACATAGTGGTTAACAGCCATCCATAATTACAGTTCCAAGAGAATCAACACTCTTTTCTGATCTCCGTGGGCATTGTGCAACATGGGTGTGCTTACATATATACATGGAATACTCTCATACACATAAGAAAAATAAATAAATAAAATACTTTTTTAAAAAGGTAGGCCCATCAGAATAATAGCTGACTCTTCAATGGAGACTATAAAAGCAGAAAGGCATGAACTAATGTCATACAAGTCATGAAAGGACACAGATTCCAGCCCAGACTACTATACCTGGCAAAACTATCCATTGTAATTGAAGGAGAAAGGAAAGCTTTCTATTATAAAAACATATTTAAGGCATTTATGCCACAAAACATGTTCTACAGAGAATACTCTGGAATACTTCAGTCAAAAAAGAAGATTAAACCCTCTCAAGAGAGCATAAAGAATAAATAAATTATCCCAGAAGATCAACCAAAAGAGGTCTAAGAAAGCACAACACCAACATAAAAGGAATTAATAAACACTGGTAAATAATAACCCTCAATATTAATGTTCTCAAACTCTCCAGTAAAAAGACACAGACTAAGTGAAGAGATTAGAAAACAGGATCCATTAATTTTCTGCCACCAAGAAACATACCTCATCAACAATGATCGATACCACCTTAGAGTAAAAGATGGAACAAGCTGTCTCAAACAAACAAAACTAAGAAACAATCCAGTGTAGCTATTCTAATATCTGACACAATAGACTTCAAAATAAAAGTAGTCAGAAGAGACAGGGAAGGTCACTTTCATACTCATTAAAGGAAAAATCCACCAGGGAAATATTACAATCCTAAACGTACATTTACCCCACACAGGGGCATTCAATTTCATAAAAGAAACTTTGTTAGCTCTAAAATCTCACATTGACTCCAACACAGTGATAGTGGATGACTTCAATACCCCACTGTCACCAATAGACAGGTCAACAAGACAAAAACTAAATAGAGAAACCTTGGAGTTAAATGATACCATAAATCAAATAGACCTAACAGATAATTATAGAACGTTCCCAAGAACCAAAGAATACACTTTCTTTTCAGCAGACTATAGAATTTTCTCCAAAATTCACCACTTATTGGGATACAAATCAAGTTTCCACAAATTATGAAAATTGAAATATCATTCTATATTCTATCTAACCACAAAGGAATAAAGCTATAGCATCAACAATGAAAGGGGCATAAGGTACATAAATTCGTGGAAGCTAAAAAACCACACTACTAAATGAAAATTGGATCATGGGAGAAATCAAGAAGGAAATTAAAAATGTCTTATAACTGAATGAAAACAAAAACACAATATACAAAACCTTTAAGACATGATGAAGGCGGTCCTACGAAGACAATTTATAGCATTAAGTGCCTACACTTGAAAATTAGAACATCTCATATAAATAATGATGCAACTAAAAATCTTGGAAAAGCAAGAACACCAAAAAAGAGTGGATGGGAAGAGAGAAAAAAAATCAAGTCTGAAATTAATGAAATAGAAATGAAGAAAACATCATGAAGAATCTATGAAGCAACTAAGAAAAATTCTTTGTTAGGTCTTTGAAAAGATTTACAAAACTTCAGCCAAATTAACCAAAAGAGAGAAAACCCAAATTAACAAACTCAGAGATGAAAAGGAAAACATTACAACAGACCTGGAGGAAATTCAGAAATCTGTAAGGACATACTTTAAAAATGTATATTCCATTAAGCTAGAAAATATAAAAGAAATAGATAATTTTCTACATATGTATGGCCTACAAAAATTAAATCAAATCATTAAATCAATTCAAACAGACCCAAAACAATGAAATCGATACAATAATTTAAATTCTTCCCATCACTGGGGCTGGAAAGATGTCTCAGTGGTTAAGAGCACTGGCTGCTCTTGCAGAAGACATGGGTTTGAATCCCAGCATCCAGTTCATAGCTCCACTTCCAGGAGATTTGATTCACTCTTCTCTCCTCCGCAAACACTGCACAACATGGGTGCACTTAACATATGTGCAGGCATAAAACTTATACAAAAAAAAATAAATAAAGAAAGAAAATTTTAAAAAATTCTCCACAGTAAAAAGAGCCCAGAATCAGATTGATACATAATTCTACCAAATCTTCAAAGAACCAATACTCCTCCACTTACTCCAGAAAACAGAAAATGAAGAAACACTCCCAAATTCTTTCTAGGAAGCCAATATTACTCTAATACCAAAATCAGACAAAAATGCAACAAAAAAGAAACTTATAGACCGAACTCTCTGGTGAATATAGATGAAGAAAACCTCAACAAAATACTCACAAACTGAATGAACACATCGAAAAGATTATCTACCATGATCAGTTGACTTCATCCCAGAGATACAGGGATGTTTCAGCGTATGTAAATAAATAAATGTGATCCACTAAATAAACAGACTTAGGGACAGCAACCACGTGATCATCTTATTAGACATAAAAAAGGCCTTTGACAAAATCTAACATACGTTCAAGATAAAAGTCAGAAACAGGGATATAGGAGATATATCTGAACATAATAAAGACAATATACCACAAGTTTATAACCAACATCATACTAAATGGAGAAAAACTGAAAGCATTCCCATAAAAACTGAAAAACAAGGATGTTCACTCTCTTCATTCCTCTTCATTAAAATACTTGAAGTCTTAGCAAGAGCAATAAGATAAACAAAGATAAAGTAGATACAAACTGGAAAGGAAGAAGTTGAAGTAACCTTATTTGCAGATAATACGAATCTATACATAAAGGACCCTAAAGTCTCCACCAGGCAACTAGAGCTGATAAATACATTCAACAAAGTCGTAGGGTACAAAATTAGCACCCCAAATCAGTAGCCTAACTATGTACCAACAACACACACACTGAGAAAGAAATCAGGGGAAAGAGTTCATTCATGACAACTCAAAACCCACAAATAAGTTTAACAAAGGAAGTGAAGGACTTGTGCAATAAAAACCTTAGAATACTTTTTTTGTCTTTTTTGAGACAGGGTCTCCTTGTAGCCCTAGCTGTCCTGGAACTCACTGTATAGACAAGGCTGGTCTCCTTGAACTCACAAAAATCCATCTGCCTTTGCCTCCCAAGTGCTGGGATTAAAGGAGTGTGCCACCACATCCTGCCAAATATTAAAAAAAGAAATTGAAGAAGATACCAGAAGATGGAAAGACCTTCCAAGCTCATGGGAGGAATGGTATGATTAATATTGTGAAAATTGCCATTCTACCAAAAGCAATCTGCAAACTCAATGCATTACCCATTAAAATTCCAACACAATTCTTCACAGACATTAAATAAAACAATGTTAAATTTCATCTGGAAATGCAAAAATCCTAAGATAGACAAAATAATTCTGAACAGTAAAAGAACTACTGGAGGCATTACTGTCTCTGCTCTCAAATTATAACTACAAAGGCATAGTAATGAAAACAGCATACTATTGGCAAAAAAACAGACACATTGATCAGAAGAACAGAATTAAGGACTCAGATTTAAATCCACACATTTACACCCACTTGATTTTTAAAATTTTTCTATTTAATTTTTAGTTTATGTGCATGAGTGTACTGCCTGTATGTATGTAAGTGCACCGGTGTAGTGCAATGCTGGCAGAGGTCAAAAGAAGGCATCAACTTTCCCTGGAGCTGGAGTTAAGGATGGATGCTATCTGCCATATGAACACCAGGAATCAAACCCGAATTCTAAGCAAGAGCAGCCAGCGCTCTTAATCACAGAGTTACCTTTCCAACCCCACACCCACCCGATCTTGACAAAGGAGACACACAAACACACACACAAACACACACATACACACACACACACAGCTGGAGATAAGAGAGCATGTTTCACAAATGGTGCTGGACAAAGTGAATAGTAGCATGTAGAAAAACGACATTAAAGCCCAGTGTCTTACCATGCACAAAACTCAACTCAAGCAAAGATTATGAAAAATTTAAGGAAGTACAAAAATGGAAAATGGAGGAATTGTGTGACACCATAAAAAGACCAAACTTATGAAACATAGGCATACAAAAGAGAAGAATCCCAAGATAATGGCATGGACCAGATCTCCAACAGATTCACAGAAGAAAATTTTCCAAAATTAAAGAAACATATGCCCATACAAATACAAGAAGCATATAGAACACCAAACAGACAGGACCAGAAAAGAAACTCTCCATGGCACATCATAGTAAAAACACTAAGTGTATAAAACAAAGAGACAATACTGAATACTGCAAAAGAGAAATAACAAGTCACATATAAAGAAAAACCCATTAGGATTATAGCTGACTTTTCAGTGCAAACTCTGAAAGCCAGAAGAGCCTAAACCAAAGTATTCCAAGTTTTAAATGACCACAGATGACAACCCAGATTACTACACCCAGCAAACATGTCTATTACAGTCGAAGGGGAAAGAAAAATCTTCCATGACATAAATAGGCGGAAGGAATTCATGTCCACCAAACTAGCCCTTCAGAGAGTTCTAGAGGCAGTGCAAAGAGCTGAAGAAAGGAATGACTACACCCAAGGGATTGCGAAAAGAAATCCAATGAAGGTATAACTGTGGAAAAGTACAGCTATATCAAGAATGTAAATAGAAATAAAAAAGACAGGATTCAATACTCATCTTTCATTAATAACTTTAAATATTAATGGACTGAACTCCCCAGTCAAAAGACACAGATTAGATGAATGGATTAAGAAACAAAACCCAACTTTTTGTTGTCTGCCAATTCTAATATCTGACAAAGTAGACTTTAAACTAAAACTAATCAGAAAAGATAAAGAGGGCCACTCATTCTGATCAAAGGAATAGGAAATCAAAAATATATTATAATCATGAACATATATTCATGAAACTCTGGTGCACCAAACTTCATAAAAACAATACTACAGACTTTTAAGACCCAGATGAACCCCAACTCATTAATAGTAGGGGACTTCAATACCTCACTGTCTCCATTAGATAGGTCAACAGGGAAGAGAGTTAACAGAGAGACATCTGAATTAAACAATACCATATATCAAATGGACTTAACAGACATCTACCGAGTATTCTACCCAAGCACCAAAGGACATACTTTCTACTCAGCACCCCATGGAACCTTCTCCAAAATCAACCACATACTGGGGCACAAAACAAACCTCAACAAATACAAAAAGATTGAAATAATTCCATGCATTCTATCAGACCTCAATGCAATAAAGCTTACAATCAACACCTGAAGAAAGCCTAACCACCACATGAACACATGGAGATTAAACAACACACTCCTGAATGATGAATGCACAATGAGTGTGTCAAAGGATAAATTAAGAAAGAAATAAAAGAATTTCTGGAATGCAATGAAAAGGACAATACAACACAACCAAACCTCTGGGACACGTTAAAAGCAGTCTGAAGAGGGAAGTTTATAGCTCTAAGTGCATATGTTAAAAAATCTGAAAGATGGCAAATAAATGATTTAACATTCCAACACAAAACACTTTAAAAGCAACAGCAAATGAAACCCAAACCCAGAAGACAAGAAGAAACAACAAAAATCAGGGCTGGAATTAATGAAATAGAAACAAATAAAACAACACAAAGAATCAACGAATCCGAGAGCTGGTTCTTTGAAAAGATAAACAAGATTGACAGACTGCTAGCCCAGTTAACCAATAGAAAGAAAGAGCACCTCCAAATCAACAAAATCACAGATGAAAGGGGAAACATCACAACAGCTACCAGAAAGATACAGAACATTATAAGGGAATAACTTTTAAAACCTATATGCTACTAAATTTGAAAGCCTAAAAGAAAATGGACAGATATACAAAGGTATGGGAACCACTAAAACTAAACCAAGAAGAGATTAACATCTTAAACAGAACTGTAACACAAAAAGAAATTGAAATAGTAATACAAAACCTACCAACTAAAAAAAGCCCAAACCAGATAGGTTTACTGCAGAATTCTATCAGACATTTAAAGGAGATCTGCATCCAATACTACTTAATTTATTCAAAAAGATAGAAATGGAGGGAGAACTTCCAAATTTCCAAATTCCTTCTATGAAGCCAGCATCACTTTAATACCAAAGCCAGGTAAAGATACAACCAAAAAAGAAAACTACAGACCCATATCCTTAATGAATATAGATGCAAAAATTCTCAACACAATACTTGCAAACCACATACATACACACATCAAAAAGATCATCTACCATGATCAAGTGAGCTTTATCCCAGAGATGCAGGGATGGTTCAATATACAAGTCAATAAATGTCATAAATCATATAAATGACACATAGTCATCTCAATAGATGCAGAAAAGGCTTTTGACAAAATTCAGCATGCATTTATGTTCAAAGTCCTAGAGGGAATTGGACTGTAGGGAACATATCTCAACATAATTAAAGCCATAAATAACAAATCCACAGCCAACATCATTCTAAATGGAGAAAAACTGGAAGCATTCCCATTGAAACAGAAACCAAACAAGGTTGTCCACTATCCCCACTTCTCTTTAACATAGTGCTTAAAACTCTTGCAAGAGAAATAAGACAAGAGCAGGAAATTAAAGGAGTAGTAGTTGGAAAAGAAGAGATCAAATTATCCCTTTTTGCAGATAATATGATATTATATCTAAGAGATGCCAAAAATCCACCAGAAAACTCCTAGAAATTTTTAACACGTTCAGGAAAGTGGTAGGTTACAAAAATAACTTACAAAAGTATGTAGCCTTCCTACATACCAACAACAAGCAATCAGAGAAAGAGCAAATGGAAACACTCCCCTTCACAATAGCTGCAAAAAAAAAAAAAAATCTCAGAATAAACCTTACCAAAGTCATTAAAGACCTCTACAATGAAAATTTTAAATCTTTAAAGAAAGAGATTGAGGAAGACATCAAAAGATGGAAGGACTTACCATGCTCATGAATTAGAAGAATTAATACTGTGAAAATGACCATACTACCAAAAACCATTTATAGATTCAATGTAATGCCAATCAAAATCTCCACGACATTTTTCAGAGAGCTGGGAAAAAAAAATCCTAAGATTCATTTGGAAGCACAAAAGACCTCGGATAGCCAAAGCAACTGTAAGCACTAACAGCAATGCAGGGGTGATTAATATACCAGATTTTAAGATGTATTACAGAGCTGTCGTCATAAAAACAACATGGTACTGGCACAAAAATAGACCCATAGATAAATGGAACACAATTGAAGACCCAAATATGAGTACATGCAATTTCAGCCACCTGATATTTGACAAAGGGGCCAAGAATATTCCCTGAACGAAAGACAGCATGTTCAGCAAATGGTGCTAGCAAAACTGTATCTCCACCTGTAGAAGAATGAAACTAAACCCCTATCTTTCATCTTGCACAAAAGTCAATTCTAAATAGATCAAAGACCTCAATGTAAAGCCTGAAACACTGAAACTGTTAGAAGAAAATGTTGGGAAAAATCTACAAGATACAGGTGAAGGAAAGAATTTTCTAAACCGGACATCAATTGCTCAGGAAAGAAAGTCAAGTTTTAACAAATGGGACCTCATTAAACTAAAAAGCTGTACATCAAAGGAGGCAACCAGGGGAGCGAACAGAAAACCCACAGAATAGGAGAAAATCTTCACCAGTGACACAATTGCCAGAGATTTAATATCCAAAATATATAACAAACTAAAAAAAAACAGAACCAAGACAAGAAGCAACACAATTAAAAGATGGGTTAAGGAGCTGAACAGAGAGTCCTCAGAAGAAGAAGTAAAGATGGCTATGAAACATCATAAAAGATGTTCAACATCACTAATAATTAGGGAAATGCAAATTAAAACCACTTTAAGATTTCACCTTACC
>NW_008358866.1:12444044-12444707 GCF_000622305.1 Nannospalax galili
TGTCTGGCTTCATAGAAGGCATTTGGAAGTTCTCCCTCCATTTCTATTTTTTTGAAAAAATTAAGTAGTATTGGGTGCAGATCTTTAAATATCTGATAGAATTCTGTTGTGAATCCATCTGGTCCTGTGAAATCATGACATTTGCAGGTAAATGGATGGAACTAGAAACTGTTATACTAAGTGAAGTAATAGAAAATCAGAAAAAAATAGACATATGTTCTCCCTCATATGTGGATCCTCGAATCAAACCCTGATAAGTGAGTATGTATCCAGACATCACTACATGAACCAGGATAATGGAAAGGAACCAGGGAGGTAAAGGAAAAGAAAGAACGTGAAAGAGAAGAACATTAAGAAACAGGCCTTAATAAGGAAGATATGGGTAAAAATTGGGTTAGTTTAAGGGAGGGGGGAAGGAAGATTATACAAGGAACCTAGGGGATAAAGGAAAGAAGGAGCTCAAGAGAGGTAAGATCATAGGAGAATGGTATTATTAAGGAAGAAAGGGGGGAAATGGGGGCACCTTAATTGGGAAAACTATGGTGGAGGCATGAGACAATGTGAGAGATAAACAATGCCTAACCAGATAGAACCATATTACTCCTACAACCTGACAAGTTATACATAGCAGATCAAGAAATGTATGTCTACGTAAGGTTTATC
>NW_008358866.1:12444744-12455384 GCF_000622305.1 Nannospalax galili
AAGTACCAGACTGGTGGAACTAACCTTCTTGGGTGTTTAACAGACATACTTTGAGGCCTATAATAACTTGGTCAGAGGGTTATAAATGACAGTTTTTGCTCCTTGCCCTCCTAGGTTGACTAGTTCCAGGGGACTATGAGCATCTCTAGAAATGTCTACATGATTTATCTACATGACACACAGTAATTAAAAGTACCAGACTGGTGGAACCTACCTTCATGGATGTTTAACAGATATACTTTGAGGCCTATGATAATTTGGTCAGAGGGACATGGAAAGGACAATTTTTGCCCCTTGCCCTCCTAGGTTGACTAGTTACAGGGGACTATGAGCATCTCTCAAAATGTCCTGTAACTGTGGTGGGTCACCTGTCCTCTTGATCAAAGAGGCCAAAGAGACCCCACCAGATGAACTTGAACCAGTGTCCAGTCTACAAAGAGGAGGCTCAACACAGAGAAATCATTTCCTCCATGCTTCCAAGTGAAGCCAACCATGGTTGAGCAGGACCTTTGACTTATCTTCACATAGGTGGAACTGGCAAAAGAAAGGAGCCAGGGGCTCCTCCCAAGCCCCTGTGACCCCTGAGGAACAGATCCTCAAATGACCTTAAGAGTAAAAATAAAGTTGTTTATCTGGGCCACCTGTATGGTCTTAAACACCTGAAAGGAAAGTATAACCAAAGATTAAGGGGGACAATATAATTTCATAAGAGTCCATATGCATAGCTAAAGGCTACATAACAAGCAACAATAACAGATAGGAGATACCTTCTTTTGAGTTGTTGGCCAGGGTGGCCAAAGGGAATCCCAGATAGTAACACAGCATAGAACTGGGAAAATGAACAGCAGACCCCAATCTTATCCAAAGGAATGTTGACAACTGATTACCACTAGATGAGGAACAGCTGACCCTCCTAAAACAAAGATCTCTAGATAGGCTGACTAGATTCACCAGAAGGGCAAGTAGTGGGGAATGGCTGGGGGTGCCAACAACATAGCAGACAGTAGCAGGGATATCATAGTATAAGGGCTCTAGTGGGAGCAGGGAGGCTATGGGAAGGTGCCATCTGGGAAGTGTGTGTATAGTTGAATAAGATGGTTTGGGATATTCTGTGTTATATACACATACACACAAAAAATAAAAATTTTAAAATGTATTGTATTTGAGGAAGAAGCACGGAAATTTACGTCATGTTAATTAGTAGAAGTAATAAACATCATGATTGAAATCTACCCAATGACTTTATAGGCACACACAGGCGCCAAGGCTCCAAGTGCCCCTGATTATGACTAGTAATAATCAGATGCATATAGATCAGAGATGCATGCGCCAACATCTCAGTGTTAGTAGCAAAACAATGAGTATTTCTGCAAGGAACAATATATTCTAAAATGAAATGGAGTTCTTTTTTAAAGGTTAAAATCTCATTCAATCTTATGTCTTATAGGGCTTATACTGAGTTCAATATTGTATAACTGCATTAATTCATCTGTGAACCTAGAAACTTACAGCCACTTGTGAAAGAGATGTACTCTTGCTCTGGAGTGTGTTACTGAATATGTTAAAGCTGTAATGAAATGCTTCTTCTAAACATGTAGTTATTAAAAAATTTTTTAATTTACTTTATTTTAAATAATAGCGGTGATAAACATTACAAGTGAAATTTACCTGATGACTGTATATCCCTACTCAGGTACTAAGGATCCAAGTGTAACTGACTGTGACTAGTAATAATCAGATACATAGAGATGAAAGACATGTGTGCAAATATGTAAGTGTTAATAGCATTAAAAATATAGGAAAAAGCATATCTTGAAATGAAGATCTTCTTTAAAGGGTAAAAACTCATTCAATTTTATGTCTTACAGGGTTTATACTGAGTTCAATATTGTATGACTGTATTAATTTAACTGTGAACCTAAAAATTTACAGCCACCTTTGAAAGAGATGTATCCTTGCTCTGGAATGCGTTACTGAATATATTAAGGCTGTAATGAAATGCTTCTTCTAATCATGTGGTTATTAACTTAAAAAATTTTTTAAAAAGGCAAAAAACAGACAAACAAAAATAAAAATAAAATACTTAGAAAAGTTTCAGGTTAAATCACTTTTCCGTAGTGGGACCAATGAAAAATATAATCAGCGGCTAATTATGTCTAATTTCTATTGCATTAAAGGTCAATTGAATTATAATAAATTTACATATTACTTGAGAAAAATAGTTGTGATCTGTGATCAATAGTATATTAATATGAGCAGAAATACCCAACGTTATACATGTGCTATATTTGTTTCATGTATACACAAGTGAAATAAAGTATAATTTATTTGCTGTTTGTATTCATAAGAGAAAAAGAAAGGTAACTGATGTGGGCGTGCTGATCTACATTTTTTAATCCCAGCAATTGGGAGGCCGAGTCAGGCAGATTTCTGTGAGATCAAGGCTAGTCTACATAGTGAATTCTAGGCCAACTGAGGCCACAGGGAGACCCTGTCTCATAAAAGAAAAGGCCTAGCTGATCATGAGCCTGTCGGTCAGCCAGTAAGCCTTATGCACTATTCTTCCATGGTCTCTGCTTTAGTTGCTGCCTCCAGGTTCCTGCCTTGAGTTCCTGCTTTCACTCCCCTCCCTGACCGACTGTGAGTTGTAAGCCAAATAATCCCTTTCCTCCCTCAGTTGGTTTTGGTCAGTGCTTCATTACAGCAATAGAAACCAAACTAGATAAGATATGATACATTTCCTTATTTGATGATCAAGTGATTAGTATGCTTAATTATGTCTGCAAAATGCTTTCATATTAATACTTAAATTAGTGTTTGGTTATATAATCAGGCATAGGGATCTTGGGAGGCATCTTTTTATTTCCAATTTCCACAGAATCAGTTGCTTATCTGCTTTGTTGCTGTAGCTTGGCTTTTCTTTGTGAATCACACTCTCCAATAAAGTATTGGCATCAAACTTTGACTCAGATCCCAAATATTATCAAACAAATCTATAATATTCACAATAGGTCTTGAAAATAGCCTGTCAGGATGAGATTCCGAACTTGGTTCAGTCATGACGTGGATAGCAATAAAAGGACTTGGTGCTAAGTAGAATGCACTGACTAAAGTTGTCATCAGACTTTTGATGGAGTGAGAAACAGGTAGAAAGTAAGATTATATGTTATACTTTGTTATGGCACTTAAAGATACCGAAATAATAATGATCATATGAATGCTGCAGAAAGCCTTTTCATTTTTAAAATTGTACTTTTTATTTTGAGATAATTATAGATTCATATGTAGTCGTAAGAAATACAGGGGTATTATGTACTCTTTATCTCTCAATGGTAATATCTTTACAGCTACAGTCCATTATCACAGTCACTCTTAACCCTGGCATTGATGCATGCAAGTTACAGAATGTTTTCATCACCACCAGTTTCCCTCATGCTATTTCTTGAAGAAGAAGCCATGCCAACTTCTCTCTCACCCCTAGATTTCCTGTCCCCTGACATCCAGTAATCTGTTTTTCATTTTTATAATTCTGTCATTTAAAAATATATAAACAAAATGATTTTTTTTCCACTCAGCATACCTATTCAGAGATTCTGTCAGATTGTTGTATATATCAATACCTTGTTTCTGGGCTGGAAAGACTGGCTTAATGATTAAAGGCACTAGTTGCTCTTTTAGAGGACCCAGGTTCAATTCCCAGCACATACCTGGCAGCTAACAACCATCTGTAACTCCAGTTCCAGGGGAATCTGATGCCCTCTTCTGACTTCTGTAGGCATTGCACAGCATAGGTGCACTTAAAGGCATGCAGGCAATACACTCAGATGCATAAAATAAAAATAATAAATAAAATATTTTTTACAATCTTACTTCCTTTTATTGTTGAGTAATATTCCATGGCACAGAATATACTGTGTTTTGTTTATTGTGTAGTATAGACAAATAATCATTTGCTTATCTATTTACATAATGAAAGACATTTGAATTGTTTTCGAGGATTTTTTTTCTGTTACTGATTTTTTTTTTTTTTACTATCACCATAGTGAGATAACATATTCAAATTTTAGGTTAAATTAACATAAACTTAGTACTTCAGGTGACCCCATGGAATTGAGCAGTCACACAGATGGGTGTCAATTTCTTTCTTGGTCTTTCCCTACTTGGCTGTCATTGTTCCCATCCTTGCTCCCTGGCTCACCATCTTCAGTAAATACAGCACAGGAGCATTTTCTTAGCTGTCCTTTTTGATAAATGCAGGTCTGGCAGGTGCTGCTGGATGTTAGCCTCTTCTCTTTGCTAGTCATGATCTCTGAGCACACTCTGTGGAGGAGTATCCCTAGGCCTATGGAGAGCGGGAGATGGAAGCTGGAAATCTGGGAAGGAAGCTCAGATGTTGATGGTGTCCTTAGTAATTCCTCAGAGCCAAAAAACACTGACAATTACTAAAGTTAAAATAATAATCCGAGGATATATATGAATTTATGAAATAAGGAAAGAATATGGTTTTAGAAAAGTAGACCCAAATACATTTTTCCAAAGAACTGAAATCATTATATCAAAATGATGTCTATACTCCTGTATTCCTTGCAGCATTTCTCTTCAGTTCCAGTGGAGCCTATGCACTCTTCTGGTCTCCTTGGGCATTGCACACATGTGGTGCACTTACATACATTTAGGCAAACACCCATACAAATAAAATTTTTTTAAATTAAAGTAGACCCAAATACATTTTTCCAAAGAACTGAAATCATTATATCAAAATGATGTCTATACTCCTGTATTCCTTGCAGCATTTCTCTTCAGTTCCAGTGGAGCCTATGCACTCTTCTGGTCTCCTTGGGCATTGCACACATGTGGTGCACTTACATACATTTAGGCAAACACCCATACAAATAAAATTTTTTTAAATTAAATAATTCTTTTCTAATTAAAGCCAGAAAACTCATGTTTTGGAATTCTTATGTTTACTTCATCATCATAGTGTACATGGTAGGGACTATAAACTAAACAAAAGCTTAAATTTTAACCAGTAAATTATACTTTAAATTCAGAGTGTCATAGACTATCATGCTAGGATGAATGGCTTTATGTATGTCTATCAAAGGTAGAGAAACATGGGCAGTGATGTCTGTCTGGTAGAGAAATGTTCCAGCCTTGGAGAGCGACTCAGGGTATTCCTGGGGCCCAGCCATCCTGCAGGAGCAGAAAGGGCAAAATGTGTGGAAGTGCTGATGTCCTCAGAAGGACCATGTAGGAACCTGACTATGTAAATGACAAAGGAGGCAGAATTAGAACTGACTTTGTAAGGTTTGGCACCCCTACAACTGTCATAACTGTGTAGCATGTGAGGAACACGTGTTTCAACAGGGGATTTGCTCAGAGCCAGGAAACATGTCTGACTTCAAAGTATTGAGAGCTCTGGCTAAGTTGGTAAGAGGAGGTGGGAAGAAGCCTAAGAGCAGCCATGCTGGGCACTTTGTGATGGACACTGAATTTTCCCAACTCTAATAACAGTTTACATAAAGAAACAATGGAAGGTTTGAAGCGCTATTAGAACAAACATGCGCTCACACAAAGGAGCCCATAGACTTATCTAGGAATTTAATTATCTAGATGTCTCTGAATATATGGTGGTTGCATTTTAAGATTTGTATGAAATTTTATGACCCGCAGTACAGAACAGCACCACACCCCTGCTAATATCTTCACCAGCACTTACTTGGACATGGCTAGGCAGCTATCCAAAAGTTGTCATTTTTGCCATAATGATTGGTCAGATCTGAGAACTAGAGATGTTCATGTTCTATCACACAATGTTGCCACATTCAAACCTCAAGGGAGAGAGCCACCTGCCATTTGGGGTGGGAAAAACTTGTATCCCGAAGATTTTAAAGATCTATTAGCAGCCATGGATTCAGGAACCTGCAACTTTTGCAATTATCCCAAATAAGAGTGGAAGACTGGCCCAGGGGAAAGAGTCAAGCTTCAGGTAGATGAAGGATGAGTGACCTCATTCTAAAGAGAAAGGCAGAAACTAACATAATTAAAGAGGATTTCTGGAAGGTGGTGCCTCAGATTTCCTATGAAGGGAGCTAGTGCAGTCTCAGTATTTGTACCTCAGAGTAAAGAGGAAGGCATAATGGCTTTCTCAGAACTCTGGCTAAACTAAACAGAAGAGAAATTCATTACAATGCTATTATGCAACTCACAGAGTTGACAGAAAAGTTAAAGACCTTGGCTAAGACAATGGCAGGCTTCTCATGGATACGGAAGCAGATAATGCATCTGCAGTTGTTCCAAAGGAACAGCCTGTTAGGGTGCCACAGTTGGCGCTACATCACTACAGCACTGACAGCAAATTATTTCTAACTTCCCCTGTGTCTTATCTAAAATCCCAGCCTTTTGTTGTTGTTTTTTATTTGAACAGACCCAGCTGGCCTGGAACTTACTATGTAGACCAGGCTGGTTTTGAACTCACAGGGCCTGCCTCTGCCTCCCAAGTGCTGGGGTTAAAGGTATGTGCCACCTGGCTTCCCCATGCGTTTGAGACAGGCTTTCTCACTAAACCTGAAGCTCATTGATTTGGCTAGTATCAATGGCCAGTGAGCTTAAAAGATCCATCCTCCTCCCGCTCGGTACTGGGGTTACAGGCCCATGCCGCAACACCCAACTTTTACGTGGCTACTGAAGATCCTTTCTCATGTCTTATGCTTGTATGGCAGACACTTTACCAACTGAACCATATCCTGAGCCCCCGTCCTTTTCTTTTCACATAAAGATTAAGTCTCTGTCTCTTACAAAGATTTGCATGCTATGTTGGTTTGTTTTTAATCATATAAAACTTGTTGGCACCCAAAGATACTGGAAAATGTCTTTTCTTGTAATGCCAATGGTTGCCCAATATCCC
Organism: Nannospalax galili; assembly: GCF_000622305.1. Taxonomy (NCBI): domain Eukaryota; kingdom Metazoa; phylum Chordata; class Mammalia; order Rodentia; family Spalacidae; genus Nannospalax; species Nannospalax galili. The sequence continues at coordinate 12,451,652 of NW_008358866.1, forward strand.
ACATGCTTTCTTCCTCCTATAACTGCACATATCTAGAGAGGCTTATGAAATATTGAAGTTGGTTCTTATTTTCTCTTCATCTTTCTCTCTTTCTTTGTGCATGTACACATATATGGGGGTGCATGTGTTCATGTGTTCATATGTATGTGAAAGAGGTCAGTCTTAAGTGTTATTCCCCAAGAATCAATAATGTTGCTTTTCTATGAGTCAGGGTCCCTCACTGGGACCTGGGGCTGGTTGATTAGGCTAGGATGGCTGGTCAGGAAACCTCAGGAATGGTCCTGTCTCCATCTTACCAGCACTGAGACTACAAGGGCCTGCATGGGTGATAGGGATCAAACTCAGGTCTTCAATCTTGCAACAGTAAACACTTTACTATCTGCCAATTCTGATTCCAACTCTTAATTACTTCTTAAAAATAGAATTTTATATAGTCAGCAGAACTTGGAATTTTTGTTTTAGAAAGGTTTTCATGAATGATTTAGGTTATTTAATTTTAAGTTTATACTACTGAAATCATAAATATTTGGGCCATATGTATCTATTTAGACAGTTCCTTTTTCTGTGAACTTCGGTAAGTTATATTTTCTAGAATCATAGTGGTATCACCTGCATTTTATATGTATTGATACAAAATTGTTTATGATATATTGATATATTCTTATTTGTTTTTAATGCTCAGAAAATCACTACTGATGCAATAGTATTCTTGTTTGTTTTTGGTTAGTTTTGCTTTGTGTTTTGAGACACGGCTTCCCTGTAGCCCCAGATGGCCTGGAACTCCCCATGTAGACTAGGCTGGCCTTGATCTCACAGAGATCTGCCTGCCTCTGCCTCCAAAGTACTGGGATTGAAGGTGCCACCACGCCTGGGTTTAGGCTACGGTGTACTTTTATTTGTCCCTTTTCTCTCCTCTTGCTCTTGTTAGTTATTTTAAATTTTCAACAAAACAAATTTTGTTGCAGATTTTTGCTGCCAGTTTTGTTGTATAACTTCATGAATTTCTGCCCATATTTTTGTTTCTTCTTTATGTTTTCAATGTATTTCTTTTGAAGAAATACATATGATTGATTTCCTCTTAGAGAAAATTTACATGCGATACCTCATATACATGCTATGGTGGCAGTTTGAATGAAAAATGTCCTCCATAGGGTAGAGAGAGACTGTTAATGCATCTCTCAACTCTCACCAGTGAAACTCACTCATGACACAAAGTGAGTTGCACACAAAAGACCACAATTGGCCAAGTGTAGAGAATAAGAGACTTTAGAGTGCATGTCCCTAGACAGGACTCCTATATTAAACCTCACCCACCCAGTGCCCAGGACCCACTGCATAAGAGGGTGTGGATAGATTGAAAGAGCCAGTGCTGGTGCATGACCTTAGGGAAACAGTCTTGCAGGCTTCTGGGAACCTGCTCATATAAACTTACAGCAACAGTGCATCATGTGCAAAACACATGCAAACTCAATCAGACAAAAACCCAGCAAAGAACTGGGGAAATGAGAAGGAGGCTTCAACCTTAGCTGAAGAACTATTGGCAGCTGATTACTGCTGGGTGATGGAGAGTTGATCTTCTTTAAGGGGGTGACTCTAGATAGGCTGAATATACTTCAGTGAATGAAATCACATCAAGAGACAATTGGGTACACAAATTTGACTTGATAGGCCTAACATAAAAAATAGAATTCATGAAATCCAGTGGGTGGTCTATGGTGGGTATAGATAAAGAAGGGGCTTTAAATAAGATTACAATGTACTGTATGAAATGCACAAAAATTCAATAAAAAATATATTGAAAACAAATGTTCACCATAGACTCCAAGTATTTGAACACTTAGCCCCCAGTTGGTGGTGCTGTTTTGGGAAGTTTAAGAGGTGCAGTCATGTCACAGGGTGGCCTTTGATAGCTCATAGCCTTGCCCCTCTTCCAATTTCTCTCTCTGCTCCCTGTGCATGCTTGAAGATGCAAGTTCCCAGCTTTCTGCTGTGGCTGCCTCCTGCCACGCCTCTCCCACCGTCATGAACTCTTATCCTGCTGGAACTGGATGCCCAATAAGCTGTTCCTTCTATGAGTTGCCTTGGTCATGGTGTTTTTATCAGAACAACAAAAAAGTAACCAATATAGTTGTTTTTTAGTGAAAACACAAGATCTACTGTCTTAGCGATTTTCAAGAATATAATACTCTGTGATTAACTATCCTTACAATAGTGTACAATAGATCTCTTGAACTTGTCCTCCTATTTAATGGAAATTTTGTGTCATTTGACCAACATCCCCCTGATTTCCTCACATCCTCCTGCTAGATTGGCCAGCATTCTACTCCCTACCTCTGTGCATTCAACTTTTTTAGATTTCTTGTATATAGATTAGGGAAAGTTATGGCCAAATTTCAGCTGCTAGTTTAAAACTTAATTTTCTTAAACTTTTAGCAAGAACCAGTGCTCTCAGGTATTTTTTTCTCATCAGATGCATTGAAAACGAAGGTATTGAGAAACAAAGTGGGCCTGCTTTGTGAGATCGCTGTCTCAGTTTCCATGTCGCGCTTTTATCTGGTCGTTTCTTTCTGTTGCAATCTTCTGATCAAATCGAGTTCCCTTCCCAGAAAGTCTCAGAAGAGGCTTTATGCCAAACAGGAATTTTGGCTACTTAGTTTTGAGGATTCATGGGGTCAAGGCTACTCCAGCCCTTTTAGATCTTCTGGCGACCATTTGTGCTCTCCATCTGTGGGAAACACACCCCCCTCTGCTTGGAGCTGCTGGCTTCTGGCTGAGTATATTGTTGGCTGACGTTCTCAGTTCCGGTAAAGGGCCCCTGGCATCCTCTTGCTTCCTCCTACACTGAGGCCTATATTACAAAGGCTTGAAGCTCTGAGATTGCTGTTTTTCACATTTCTATTTTCAGCTATATGGAATACACTGCTGACTGGTGTTTTGCTGCATCCTACGTACAGGTTTAGAGCATCTTTGTTGTTCTACTATTTTATAGGTGCATTCCTGAAGATGAAAGATTGCCATTACTTCTACCTTTCCAGGAATCAACCCCCAATATACTTCTTTTTTTTTTTTTCTAACTTTTACAAAAACTTTAGTGGGAATTTTATACATGCATATAAGGTGTTTTGACCAAATCCATACCCACTCCCTCCCTTCCAGTGCCTCCCATATCTCATATCTCCCATCACTTTTTTTTTTCTTCATTTATTTATTTTTATGGGGCTTTTTGGGTACTCTAACATCCCCCCCTCTGAAGAGGTAACCCTAATATCTTTTAAGGATTAGTTACAAACTCCCAAATACTTTTTAACATTTTTGGCCTTTGGAACAGAGTGTGTTGTTAACAGTCCCAAGGACATTTTGACTTTTAGCCAAGAAACTGGCTAGTTTTCTTTGGGGCCTTTTTACCCTAACTGCCTAGCCAATTCCTAACTCCTACTCTTATCACGCCATTCTTTGAAGGGATTACCTAAATTGCCAATAGGGAGTAGGGACGCAAACTGCTCTGGTTTCTTCCATGATGACCAGGGACACAGTGTGAGGCAGTGGGAGTACCCCTTCAGTGTGTCTATCTAAAAGACTCCCAAATTGCATAACTCTTATCTCTGAGGGGGAAAAGAAAGGCCTTGAATCCTGAATAGGAGCTGTGAAGGAGAAGTAAAGGCAAGAGTAATTAGCATTACAAGTTCTAGAGGAGGAACTAGAAAAAAGAACAGGGAAATTTTCAAATGTTCAC
>NW_008358866.1:12455779-12461448 GCF_000622305.1 Nannospalax galili
AAGTCAAAGGTCCTACTCAACCATGGCTGGCTTCACTTGGAAGCGTGGAGGAAATGATTCCTCTGTGTTGACCCTCCTCTTTGTAGATTGGACACTGGTTCAAATCCATTTGATGAGGTCTCCATGGCCTCCTTGATCAAGAGGAGAGGTGACTCACCACAGTTACAGAATATTTTGAGAGATACTCCATAGTGCCCTGGAACTTGGTTGACTTTGGAGGGCAAGGAGCAAAAATTGTCCTTTAAGTCCCTCTGACCACATTTGTATATAGGCTTTAAAGTATGGCGGTTAAACATCCAGTAAGGGTAGTTCCACCAGTCTGATACTTTTAAATCATGTGCTATATCATTATTAATTGTAGCTCTTAGAAATGTTTACAATTCTTCAGTTATCCTATAGAAATAAAATTTTGAGTTTTGACCTTGTATTTAGCAATCTTTATAAGCCTATTTTATTAGTTCTGCTAATTTCACTTATTTATATATATTCTTTCACATGAAATCATGTTTATGAATTACTTCTATCTGCTCCTTATATTGTTTATATTTTTTAAAGTTCCTGGCTTGTCTAAAGACTTAAGAATATCAAATAGTTTAGTGATAGTGGGCATCCTTACCTCATTGACAAAATAATTTCTAGTGAATGTGGTCAATATTCATTTTTAAATTAATTTTTATGTCTTAGTTTTTTAAGTGAAAAATTGCTGTGAAAAAATATTCTGAAAAAAATAAAATTAAGGAAGGAAGGATTTATTCTGGCTGACAGTTGCAGGTATAGTCCTTCATGGCGGAGATATTATAGTGGCAGGATCTTGAAGCGGTGGGTCACACTGCATTTACCCAAGAAGCAGAGAAAGATCAATGCTTGTGCATGGTTCACCCATTGGAAAAAATTCTCTTTTTTATCTGGTCTAGAATCCCCTCCCCTAGGTAATGGTACCACCCACAGTGAATAGATTTTTTTTCCCACTTCAATGAACCTAATTAAGATAATCCTGCATAGGCATGCCCTGATGAATGCCTAGGTGACTTCGGTTCTACCAATTTGATAATTAACATTAACTATCACAGCATACAAAGTTATTGGCCTCATTGTTGCATTTTCATAGATTTGTGTCATTATACTTTGTCCTTGATCTTTCACCTCCTGCGGAACCATCTCCTTATGGCTATTTGTCCTTTTTTGGCTGATTCTTTTTCTTTCCCCTTGTATAGTCACCCTTCTGATTACTTCTCACATGCATTCAATTATCTTCTCTTCCTTCCCCTCAAGACCTCTTCCTCCATTTTCATTATCCCCTTTCTAGTTTCATGACATACACACACAGATGTGTATGAGCACACATGTATGTTCACCTACACATATACACACACATACAATTTTAAATATATGTTCTGCTTATATGAGAAAACAGAAAGCACCTGTCTTTCTAAGTCAGACTTACTCAATTAACATAATATTTACAGTTCTATCCATTATCTTACAAATATTATAATTTCATTTTTTTACCTCTGCATAAAATTCCAATTTGTATATGTATCACATTTTCCTTATTTTCTTATTTCATCTATTGACAGATACATTTCCAGGCTATTGTGAATAACAGAGCCATAAATATGAATGCACAAGTATCTCTGTGAAATGCTGACTTAGAGTCTTGTAGACATAGTCACAAGAGTAGTGTAGCTTAGTCACATCATAGTTCTCTTTTTAGTTTATTGAGGAAATGCCATACCGATTTCCATGCTGCTGGATAAGTTTACATTCCCAACAGAAGTGAATAAAAATTCCACTTTCCTCACATCCTTGCTAACATTTGTTGTTATTTTTTTTTATGATAGTCATTCTGACTGGGGCGAGATGGAATCTTAAGGCATTTATATTCCTTCTTTGTTTTGAATATATTCCTTATTTTTATATATCCTTGACATTACTTCTCTGTCTGATGTGTAGTTGGCAATTTTGCCCCATTATGTGAGCTTCACTTCTGCTAGTTCCTGGGAATGTTTACTGTGTTATTAGACTCCTTTTAAGAATGTTCTTGCCTGTGCCTGTATCCTGAAGTGTTTTCCTCTGTCAGTTTCGAAGTTTCAGACCATGTATTAATGTCTTTGATTCACTTTGAATTGATTTGTATACTTTGTGAAAGATATAGATTTAGTTTCATCCTTCTATATGTAGAAATTCAGTTTTTTCCAGAACCATTTTTTTGTTGAAAATGGTAGCTGGGAATGGGAGTTTTCTAGTGGAATCTTTGGGGGAGTCTCTTTAAGTAAAGGATTTTATAATCTGAAAAAAGGTATAATTTAACTTCTTCCTTTCCTATTTGTATTCCTTTTGCTTCTCTCTTGTCTTATTATTTGAGCTAGCACTTTTAGGACTGTACTAAGTAAGAATGGAGAGAATAAGCACACTTGCCTTGTTGCAAATATGAGAGAAAATGCTATTTCCTCTCATTTAATGCAAAGTTGTCTATATGTTTGTCATGAAGAGCCTTCATTATGTACAGGTGTGTTCCTTCTATTCCTAGTTTCTCTGGGACCTTTATCACAAAGGGATGTTGTACTTTTTCAAATGCTTTCTTTGTATTGACTGAGGTTATTGGATTTTTGTTCGTAAGTGCTTTATGTGCTACATTGCATTTATTGACTTATAAATGTTGAACCAACCATACATTCTGAGAATGAAACCAGCTTGGTCATAGTGCATGATCTTCTTAATGTGTTCTTGAATTTGTTTTACCAGAATTTTATTGAAAATTTTTGTATCTATGGTCACTAGGGAAATCAATCTGTATTTTCCTTTTTCCCCTGTATCTTTATCTAGTTTTGGCATCAAGGCAGTGTTGGCTTTACAAAATGAGTTTGGTAGTTTTTTTCCCTTTCTGTTTTATGGAATGCCAGCATGTTTGGGGTTTCAATTCACTTGATAGATTGTTTTCCATCCTCTGACTCTCAGTCTATGGGTGCCATTGTTAGTGAGTTTTGTTTTTGGAGACCAATGATAGTTGGATCTTGTTTTGTAATCCAGTCAGCCATTGTGCACCTCAGTATCAGTGAGTTGAAACCATTGACCAATTCTTTTAATTTTGCTAGTTTTTTCATCTGATTGGTTGGATTATTGTTTGTTCTTCACCTTCTCCCCATTAGAGGAGCAAACTAGTTAGGTATTTTCTACTATGTTGGACACGATAGATTCCTTCAAAACTCTCCTATGTTCATTTCTTCCTCTCATGAAATTTTTTCTTTCCTGTGCCATTGTTATTGAAACTGTCTTCCTTCAGGTATCTGTAATGCTGCCTTGGTCATCTTGAAATTCCTCAGTTTTTGTTTATCTTAAAATATAGTTATTTCTTCATCAATCAAAAAGATAGTTTTGCTAGACAATTTTTAAAAATTTTGTTTAATTTATTCTATATATATGAGTGTTTTGCCTGCATGTATGTAAATGCATTCATGTTGTACAATGCCTGTGGAGGTCAGAGGAGGGTGCTGGATCCCCTGAAACTGGAGTTAAGGACAATTGTTAGCCTGGATACTGAGCCTACATCCTCTGTTAACCAATGAGGCATTTCTCCATCTCTAGCTCCTAGATACAGCAATCTTAATTGATAGTTTTTTACTTTCAGAGTTTGATATAAATTATTCCATGTTTTCATGGCTGAGAGATCTGATGTTATTCTGATGTTTCTGTCATTATAGGTAAGTTGGCACTTTCCCTTAAAACTTTTAATATTGTATGTTTGCTTTGTGTTTTTGCCATCTTAACTATATAATGTGTGATAGAAAGGTCCTTTACTGATCACATCTGTTTGAGATTCTAAATACCTTTTGCATTTGAATCATTTTCTAGATTTGGAAAAACTTCTGCTATAATTTCATTGTATAGTGTGTATATCAGCTCCTTCTTGCCTAGGGATTCCTAAGTCTTCCCAGAGTGTTTGGACATTGTGGTCATGCTCATGTTTTACATTTTTACTTATTGATGTTTGAATGCGCTATCTTGTCAACCTTAACCTCCATCCCTGACATTTGATTCTGCTTTGTAAAGTCTACTGGTGATGCTTTCCACTATGTATGTTATTTAATTCACTAAGTTGTTAATTTCCAATATTTCTATTTGTTTTTTTAAATCTCAATAATCCTCACTGATTTTTTTCTTCTGTGCTGCTGATATTTCATCTATATTGTTGATTTTTCCATCGATTTTGCTGACTTTTCCTCCATGTTGTTTACTTTCCTTTCCAGATTGTGTATTGAATCCATCCTCTTACTTATATCATTTTTCAGGTAATTGATCATTTATACCAGAAAAATATTGGAATCTTCATCTGATATTTTTCCCATTTCTGTGTCTTTGGGTTCTGAAGCTGAGGACCAAGGATCTGTTTTGAAGCCAAGTTAGCTTCTTTCTTCATTTCTTTGGTTTCTGTGCTGCATTTTGAATATCTGTTGGTTTGCATATATCTTCTAGTTTTGGGGGGCTCTTCTTACTGACTAGCTACTCTTCAAGGAACAATTCTCAGTACCACTCAGAAAGGAGAAAACAAACTGCTATAACAGTATAAACACCAAATCCTGCTTGATATAGGAACACAATTAAAACCAGCTCCAGTCCACTCACATATTACCAGTGGCCACACAACTAAAAATAACAAAACTACCATTGAATGTGCTAGAAAGTTAAAAAAAAGGAAGCATGGAAACTAGAGAAACAGAGGAGCAAGGTTAAATAAAAGAAATAGAAAAAAGGAGCAAAGTGAAAAGCTATGGAGGGAGATAGAGAAAAGCATGATTAAAAAGGGGAAAAATTACCAGTGATGAAAGAGTTCAGAAATAAAAGTAGATAGATGTAATAAGGGGAAAAATAAAATCATAATACTTTAACAAATATGAGTTTACCCCTCTGCTTCCCTGGGCTTAAAGACCCACCGCAGGCCTCTCTCTTACTGGCAGGCCTCTCTCCCAGGTAAGTCCATCACACCCCTGTGCATTGACTCCCCCAGCCTCATTCACCCTCCCACCTCCCCCACCAGTCTCCTCTGAGTTTGGAGCCTGCACCATTCCTTGTCTTGGGGCCCCAGACACCTGGGGAACCAATACTGCTTCTTGATCCTTTTCATTCAGACAAATTTAGTGCCTTCTCAGGGCCCCAGGAGCACTGCTTCTTGGCCTGGCCTGGCCCTCACCTCCCTCTGCTTCCCTGGGACTGCACCACCAGCCAGCCTCTTTCTGGGACATGGGGGCTGACCTTTTCTCTTCCCGATCCTTTGCATCCAGACCAACCCAGCTACTCAGGGCAGTCCCCAGGAGCCCTTAGGGTTTCTTCCCACCCCATCTGCCTTTGCATCTCTGGGTGGCATTGCAACCAGCTACCCTAGACCAGCATGTTTCCTGGGCCAGGCCCCAAGGCCAGTACAACCCCCAAGTTACTGAGGCCAAAATCTTTCCTGGAGGGATCCAGACCTTAGGAGAAAGCCTGAAAACATTTGACCCTCATCTGAATTGGGCCTCTGTGGGAACTCCTGAAGACAAAAGCAAACCAGCCACGCCAATATAAAATCAAAAGATAAAACCAGAAGTTTAAACGAACCAGATTTTCATGACCCAAAAGTAAACCACAAAGACACATAAAGTTCAAAAAAAGAAGCAGACTTAAACTTGAAAGCC
>NW_008358866.1:12461804-12462732 GCF_000622305.1 Nannospalax galili
ACTAGACCACTCAAGCAAAGATTATGAAAAATTTAAGAAAGCACAAGAATGGAATATGCAGGAATTGTGTGACAACATAAAAACACCAAACTTACAAATCATAGGCATACAGGAAGGAGAGGAATCCCAAGATAATGGCATGGACCAGATCTTCAAAAGAATCATGGAAGAAAATTTCGCAAAATTAAAGAAAGACATGCCCATATGAATACAAAAAGCATATAGAACACCAAACAGACAGGACCAAAAAAAAAACTCTCCACGGCACATCATAGTAAAAACACTACATGTACAAAATAGACAATTCTGAAAGCTGCAAAAGAGAAACAACAAGTAATATATAAAGGAAAACCCATTAGGGTGACAGCTGACTTTTCAATACACACTATGAAAGCCAGAAGAGCCTGGACCAAAGTATTCCCAGTTTTAAAAGACCACAGTTGACAACCCAAATTACTATACACAGCCAAAATGTCTATTATAGTTGAAGGGGAAAGAAAAATCTTCCATGACATAAATAGGCTGAAGTAATTCACATCCACAAAACCAGCCCTTCAGAGGGTTCTAGAAGCAATGCAAAGATCTGAAGAAAGGAATGACTATACCCAAAGGACTGCGGAAAGAAATCCAATGAAGGTATAACTGTGAAAAAGTACAGCTATATCAAGAATATAAACAGAAATAAAAATGACAGGATTCAGTATCCATCTTTCATTAATAACTTTAAATATTAGCAGACTGAATAGTCAAAAGACACAGACTATGTGAATGGATTAAGAAACAAAATCCATCTTTTTGTTGTCTGCAAGAAACTCATCTCACTTTCAAGGACAGGCACTACCTTAAGATGAAAGGACTGAAAAAATTATACCAAGCAAATGGTACTAAGAAAAAAACAGACACTGAAATTCTAATATTTGACAAAATA
>NW_008358866.1:12462902-12463452 GCF_000622305.1 Nannospalax galili
AGTAGGGGACTTCAATACCCCATTGTCTCCATTAGATAGGTCAACAGGACAGAGAGTTAACAGAGAGACATCTGAGTTAAACAATACCATATATCAAATGGACTTAACAGACATCTACCGAATATTTCACTCAAGCACCAAAGGACATACTTTCTAATCAGCGCCCCATGGAATCTTCTCCTAAATCAACCATATACTGGGGCACAAAAAAAACCCTCAACAAATACAAAAAGATTGAAATAATCCCATGCATTCTATCAGATCATAATGCAATAAAGCTTAAAATCAATACTGGAAGAAACCCTAGTAACAACATGAGCACATGGAGATTAAACAACATACCCCTGAATGATGAATGGGTCAAAGGAGAAATTAAGAAAGAAATAAAAGTATTTCTGGAACTAAACAAAAGAACAATACAACATAACAAAACCTTTGGGACACATTGAAAGCAGACCTTAGAGGGAAGATTATAGCTCTAAGTGCCTACATCAAAAAAATAGGAAAGAACACAAATAAATGACTTAACACTGCAACTCAACACACTTGA
>NW_008358866.1:12463623-12464005 GCF_000622305.1 Nannospalax galili
CAGTTAACCAAAAGAAAGAAAGAGCACCTCCAAATCAACAAAATCAGAGATGAAAGGGGAAACATTTCAACAGACACCAGAAAGATACAGAACATTATAAGGGAATACTTTAAAAACCTATATGCTACCAAATTCGAAAACCTAAAAGAAATGGATGCATATCTAAAGGCATGGGAACCACCAAAACTAAACCAAGAAGAGATTAACAGCTTAAACAGACCCATATCACAAAAAGAAACTGAAGCAGTAATACAAAACCTCCTGACAAAAGAATCCCAGGAGCAGATAGATTTACAGCAGAATTCTATCAGAAATTTAAAGAAGATCTACATCCAATACTACTTAATTTATTCAAAAAGATAGAAATGGAGGGAAAACTTCC
>NW_008358866.1:12465211-12465409 GCF_000622305.1 Nannospalax galili
GAATTAATATTATGAAAATGACCTTCTTACCAAAAGCCATTTATAGATTCAATACAATGCCAATCAAAATCCCACTGATATTCTTTACAGAATTGCAAAAACTATCCTAAGATTCATATGGAAGCAAAAAAGACCTCAGATAGCCATAACAACCCTGAGCACTAAGAGCAATGCCGGGGGAATTACTATACCAGATTT
>NW_008358866.1:12465421-12466436 GCF_000622305.1 Nannospalax galili
AACAGAGACCCAAAACAAGAAGCAACCCAATTGAAAGATGGGCTAAGGAGCTGAACAGAGAGTTCTCAAAAGAAGTAAAGATGGCTATGAAACATCTTAAAAGATGTTCAACATCACTAATAATGAGGGAAATGCAAATTAAAACCATTTTAAGATTTCAGCTTACCCCAGTCAGACAGGCTAAGATCAAGAAAATAAATGATACTGTATGTTGGAGAGGATGTGGGGAAAGGGGACCACTCATCCACTGCTGGTGGGACCAAACCCTTATAAATGAGTATGTATCCAGACATAACTACAAGAACCAGGATAATGGAAAGGAAACATGGAGATAAAGGAAAAGAAATAACCTGAAAAAGAAGAACAGTAAGAAATAGGCCTTAATAAGGGAGATATGGATAAAAATTGGGTTAGAAGAGGAGGAAGGGGAGGGAAAGGTATACAAGGAACCTAGGGGATAAAGGGAAAGAAGGAGCTCAAGAGAGGTAGGAACATAGGAGAAGGGTATTATTAAGAGAGAAAGGGGGGAAATGGGAGCACTTTAAGTGGGAAAACCATTATGGAGGGGTGAGACACTGTGTAAGATAAACAATGCCTAGCTAGTTTAAAACCAGTGAGAACCATATTACTCCTACAACCTACTGACAAATTATACATAGCAGATCAAGAAATATATGTCTAGGTAAGGTTTAACTGAGAACAACTGGTCTTTGCCCAAGATTTATCTACATGACACACAGTAATTAAAAGCACCAGACTGGTGGAACTAACCTTCTTGGATGTTTAACAAACATACTTTGAGGCCTGTACTAATTTGGTCAGCGGGACATAAAGGACATTTTTTGCTCCTTGTACTCCTGGGTCAACTAGTTCCAGGAGACTATGAGCATCTCTCAAAATGTCTTGTAATTGTGGTGGGTCACTTGTCCTCTTGATCAAGGAGGCCGAGGAAACCCCACCAAATGGACTTGAACCAGTCAGTGTCCAGTCTATAAAGAGGAGGGGCAACACAGAA
>NW_008358866.1:12467010-12471736 GCF_000622305.1 Nannospalax galili
GAAACTGTATTTTAATAATGAAATGGAGATCTTTTTCAAAGCTTAAAACCTCATTAATTTTTTGTCTTATAGGGTACTTATATGGAGTACAATATTGTATAACTGTATTAATTCAACTGTAAACCTAAAAACTTACAGCCAATTTTGAAAGAGATGCATCTTAGCTCTGGAAACTGTTATTGAATATGTCAATGCTGTTGTAATGAAATTCTTCTAATTATATGGTTATTAAATAATTTTTAAAAAATATGAGTTTAAGTTAAAATATTACCGAATTTGGGGGTGAGGGAGTAGGAAATACAGGGGACAAAAAAGTAAAACAGAAAGTAAGGAAAAGAAAAATATTGACTACTAATGGAAAGAATGAGCAAACAAAATTGGGTAAATGTATGAAGGGAATAACAAATAAAAATATTTCAAGTACAATAAAGTAAAAACCCTGCTAGCGTTAATTTTTATACATAATTTATTTTTATTTTATGTGTATGTATGTTACACCTGCATGTGTGTAAGTGCACCTGTGTTATGTAGTAGTCGCAGAGGATGGAAGAGGGTGTCAGATCCTCTGGAACTGGAGTTACAGATGGTTGTAACTGCCTTGTGGGTGTTGGAATGCAAGCCTGGGTCTTCTGTAAGAGCAGCTAGTACTCTTAACCACTGAGCCATCTCTCCAGCCCTCTCTGATTTAAATTTTAAAACACAAAAATCATGAGGAAGAAAAGAAAACAAATAGAACAAGAAAAATGAGGTATTAGAACAGTTTCCTTCTGGATCTTCTAAAGTTGAAGACTGCCAGTTACATGGATGAAGTGGGGTAGAGCAGGTCCAATTGAACTTGCGGACTCTTGTTTCCGTGTCTAATGTTGGACAGCTGTCTTCACTGTGGTTATTTTCCTCTTTTGCATACCAGGGGCCTCTGCTGACCATGCTTAGCTTTTCAGTCTGTAAGCTGAACAGTGTTCCTTTCCCTCGAGAGAGGCCCCTGATTGTATGCCTGGAGTGGATAGCATTTTAGCTGGTATATGTGTGGGGATGTCTCCCAAGTGCACCAGAAGCATGGAAAGGAACCAGGGCACTGAGATGAGGGCAGGCAGAGGAACAGTCTTCATGCTTTCAAGACCTCCTGAGTGTTGGTCACCTTGCCGGAAGGATGCGGCTGTGAGTATTCATTATGTACTGAAACTTCAAAGTTCTCTAGCCCTACAGTTGTGAATGACAGACAGATGGCTCCACTAACCTTAGGCTCAGAGCTATCAAAATCTAAGTTGATGAAATCTGCTCCCAGCTATCCAGGGTAGAACTATCTCTCTGGTTTCCCAGGAAGTCAGGCCTCTTGCCCTCTGCACCCTTTGGTGTGCCAGTGTCTGGCTCTCCTGCTCACCATATAACTGCCCCTCTGAATCTTCCCTCTCTGATAGCCTGTGGTAGACCCCAAGCTGAGGCCTGCTGACCCAGAATGTCTTCTGATCTAAGACGACTGGGCTTGTCTTGAAGCAGGACTACCTGTTTTTCACTTAGGTTACCTTTTGGAGTTGGTTTCTGTTTTACTTCTCCCTGCCAGAGACCTTCTCTCTGCTCCCCCCGTCGTCCCCCCGCCCCGCACCCGCCCCGCTAGCTTTTCACTTCGCTTCTTTTGTGGCATTTCAAAATCCCCTCTTTCTATTTGGAATAGGGTCTGTTTTTTCTTATGTTGACTGTCCATCATAGGCTCACACATGGCAGCCTAAGCTCACCATCTTGCCTTGAAGTCTATTTTTTTTAAAAAGACTTACTTTTACCATTTTAAATTATATGTGCATATGTGTGCCTGTGTGTATATATGTGTGTATGTGTGTCTGTGTATATATGTGCATGCAAGTGCAGTGCCCTCGGAGACGAGGAGAGGATGTCAGATCTTTTTGGAGCTGGAATTCCATGCAGTGTGAGCTGCACAGTGTGGGTTCTGGGAACCCAATGCAAATCTTCTGTAAGAGCAGCAAGCACTCTTAACCACTGAGCTATCTCTCCAGCCACCCAATATTTATTATTAAATATAATATTCACATAAACCTTTCATAAATGCTTTATGTTCAGTGAAAAATGTTCTCTTCTATAGTTTTGTTGCAAACTTTAATTTTGAATAATGATGAATTTTACCAAATGTTTTTAGAGTACCTGTTTAACTACATAATTTTATCTTTTTTTCTATTTATGTGGCAATTTATACTGGTTGATATCTAAATGTTTTGATATTACATACAACAAAGTACAATAACCCTAAAAATATAATTCAGTGTGTCACAACAAATGTACAGATGGTTTAATCAAGGATCTGGTCAAACTATGGAACTGTATCATCATCTTAGTTTTCTAATGTACCTTTCTAGTTACTCAACCTCTCCTTGCCCAGAGCAGCACACTATTCTGATTTAAATAAACTTTGGTTTTATATTCTTGAACATCATAGAAATAAACTAAACAATTTTTTTCTGTGATTTATTTTCCACAACATATTTTAAAACGTATCTATATTGTTGTATGAATCAATATTTTCCTCTGTAATTGTTGATTAGCATTCTGTTTTGTGAATAAACCACAATTTGTTTATCCATTCTTCTGATTGGCATTTGGGTTTTCTCCAAAGTTTTGTTATAATATGCAAAACTGAAATAAACACTTTTGTATAATTCTTTCTGTAAATGCATATTTTCATATAGGGAACTAAATGCCTAGAGTGGCATTAATGAGACATTTAAAAGGGATATGTTTGATTGTGTAGCTTATCTGGGTCTAAAAATGGTTATACCATTAATACAAAATTATTACTTTACAAAAACTTTATTGCTTTGGCCTTTGTATTTAGGGATTCAATCTTCTTGAATTAGTTTTAGAGTGTGAGGTGTGGGTCAATATTAATTTTTATCCATGTATATACCTTGTTCATTCATTGTTCGTTACATACTCCTGCCAGAGTACAAGAAACTCAGATACACATCATCTGCTCCCAGAGGGATGTTGTTAGGCTTGGCAATTCTACACCCTCTAAGAGATGTGTGGTAGCATCTTACTGGAGTCTCAATTTTCATTCCCCATTGGTCAAGAACATTGTGCATTTTTTTCATGTGTTTATTGGATATTTACATTTACCTTTCATGAAATGAAAATATGTAAAAAGTTTTTTTTTGTTTAGTTATTTGAATAGTCATTACTGATATGTAATTATAATGTCGGGCCTTTGGTATATGAACACAAACAATTTTTCTCAACTGTAACAACTTTTCTTATCAATACTAAGCAATGTTTTATGATGAAGATATTTTGAATTTTTCCAAAATCCAATTTAGAAAGATTTTCATTTATGGTTAGTGCTATTTCATTTTATTGAAAAGATACCTTACTATCTTGAGAACATAAAATTTCTATCTAATAAATTTTTGCAAGAAATTTATTGCTTTGGGTTTTACAGTTATGGATCCAAATATTCTTCAGTTAGTTTCATGTGTGAGGTATGGGTCAAGATTAATTTTAATCCAGATTTATTTTGTTCATTCAACACAATTTATGGAACACTCATTCTGTGTTCTATTATATTTCATTGGCATCGTTTGAAAATTAAAGTAACATACAATTACATATAACATTCTGAAATACCTATTCCGTTCCATGTTCTACCCTCACAATAATACCTCTTTTAATTGGTGAATTTGTATTGAGCATGAAAAGCAATGGTAGTGTTGTTTTGACTAAGTTTTCCACATTTTCACAAACATTTCTATAAGCTTATAAATGTATATATTGCATATTGCTAGGATTTTTATTAGAGTTGAAATAAAATAATTATTGCAAATAATAAAATAAAAACAAATCAGTTTTGAAAAGAATGACTTAAGACTTCGAGCCTGTGAACACGGGGTATGTCTTCAGATAATACGATATGCTTTCAAACTGTCGCTAAGAATTCATAATTTTCTACACAAAGGTATTTTTTAAATGTATTTTATTAAAATCATTCTTGGCATTTCATATTTAAAAAATAATTTTATTAGCTGGGAGTAGTGGCACATGCCTTTAATCCTAACACTTGGGAGGCAGACGCAGGTGGATCTCTGAGTTCGAGGCCAGCTTGGCCTACATAGTGAGTTCCAGGCCAGCTGGGGCTACAGGGAGACCCTGTCTCAAGAAGACCAATAATAATAATAATAATAATTAATAGAATTTTATTGATTTTTTGAGAATTTCATACAGTGCATTGTGATCATATTCAGGCCCCATCTGCATCTCCACCCTCATCTTAATAACCTCGGAGGTCATGTCCTCTGTTATTATTTTTCTTTTTTAAAAGGGTTATCAAGTCTAATACACGTTCTCTAAATGCTCTTGGGTGTGGGTCCATTCCTTGGAATCTGGTAGTCAACCTACTAGGTGTCAGACCCTTAAAGAAAACTGCAACTTCCCCTCTTGCAGCATTTCATATTTTTGTTTTGTTTGGTCTGGTTTTCTATTTTGTTTTTTTGAGACAGGGTCTCATATGTAGTTCTGGCTGGCTTGGAGCTTGCTATGTAGATCCGACTGACCTTGAGCTCATACAGATCTGCCTGCCTCTGCCTCCCAAGTGCTGGGATTAAAGGCCTGTGCTGCCAGGCCTGACCACATTTCATATTTTCAATGCTACTATGAACAGTACGATTTTTATTTCCTTTTCAAATATTTGTTTCTATCACATAGGAATATAATATAGTTTTATTTT
>NW_008358866.1:12472132-12472432 GCF_000622305.1 Nannospalax galili
GTTAATTAATTGTGTCTGTGGTGTGTCGCTGTGTGTGTGCCTGTGTGCGCATGCCATGGAGTATGTGTAGAGAGAAGACAAATCTCAGGAGCTGGTTCTCCCCTTTTACCATGTGGGTTCCAGAGCTTAAACTCTGGCCATCACGCTTGACCCACTGAGCTATCTTTCCAGCCCTGAATTTTTATTAAGGCTTATTTGTCCTTATTCCTAAGAGCTGTTGGCCTGCATATTTGACCAAAGATACTAGGAGACAATATTCCATCATTTTCTATTTCTAAAAGGCATTTCGTATAGTTGACT
>NW_008358866.1:12473019-12473253 GCF_000622305.1 Nannospalax galili
TCTGCAGTGTGTGATAAAGATAGGAATTAATGATTTCCCTCATGAAGGTTATCCAATTGATCCAGCACACACAGTATGTTTGGAAGACTCTTATCTCCATGAAAATACCCCAGTGATGTTTCAAAAAATAAATTGGCCATATATTTGAGGTTTTATGCTTGATTTCTGTTCTGTTCTTTTTGATCTAAGGTACCCATACACCAACGTTGCATTTTTTTTTTTTTTTTTTGTTTT
>NW_008358866.1:12473667-12477355 GCF_000622305.1 Nannospalax galili
CAAACACTTAATTTCTCTGAGCCAATCCATCATGGACTGGTTTCCCTCATGTTGTCTTAAATTATGAAGCCTCTGTCTCAAAGAGGGATGAGTGGTCATGTTGCTTAACTTCTTTGCTTCTGTAGAACTTAAAATGATTCCATCTGCCCCATATCCCATAGCCTCACAAGCCAGGTGGCCACAGTCTCCTTCATAGCTTGTTTAAATATTTTCCCATTTCTAATAGTTCTGGTGCTGAGTATACTCTAATTACCATGGTCTCCTGCACCAGGCTATTGTTAAGACTTCCATCTGCATGTTGGACCATGGATTTTCCCTTTCTTTGAATTAAAGGTCGGACCCAAGGACTATCTCCCTCTATCTCTAGGTCACTTCCTTCTTCCTCACTGTCCAACTCTTCCCAGGGGTTTCAGGTTTTAGGATCCCAGGATGGGCCTTTTTTTATCATTCTGATCTGGGCGTTTTTCCCTTTTCACCTCCTAGACTTAAAAAAAGGCATGCCAACACCTCCATCTCCTTTTCTCTCTTATCTAATTTACTGGCACAGTCAGAGACCAGTAATGAAGAGGCCAGCCTCATATCCCTCTCCCATTCTAATTCCTCTCATTATCAATAGCAGTGGCCAAGCAGCCTCTGCAGCTGCTTTTTGACATTTCTGTCTCTGGTGTGCTACTCCCAGAGACTGTAGAATCTATTCCAGACCTTCTGCTGTTTTCAGGGCCTCTCCATATTCACATGGCAGCCCCCACTGTTCAAGCAGGTGTGCCACCCCATACCATCTACAAGATGGCTGCCACCCTGGGATCTCTCTCATCACCCTCGACTGTTTAGAAGGCCTCACCCTAGTTACGTATCTCACTGTCCACTGCATTAACCATGCCACTGCAGCCACCCCCACCAGGCCTATGGGAATGGCCCACCAGGTTAAGATTTCCTCAGCCCACACTCTCCCCTCCCCCCACTTTACTTTGGTGGTTGATCTCTTTGCCTATATCAGGGACATCATCAACTGTTGGGAGCTCTTCCAAAACTCATTCTCAGCTTTGTTGTATCCTGCCAGGCTACACCAATTGTAAGTCAAATTCACTGCTGGGAGGTGCATGTGGCATCCAATCCCCTCCTCCCACAGTACTTGCGACAGCCTGAGGATAAAATTCTCCAAACCCCAGTTTGGAGAATCTTAGTTTATTGGACTTGCTAGCTGAGCTTGGGGTGCGAGTTTACTTATAGACAAGCGGGCACCACCCCATTCATGGCTGTGTTTGAAATTCCATACCCAGACATAAATCTTGTGATTCTAGACAGCCTTACAAAATGGCAAGAGACCAGCCTCATGGTTTTCCCAGTTTTTATACCCTTAGCCCCTCCATTGCAAGTGGCTATGGTCAACCAATTGGCTGGAAGAGGGAAGGAGAGTGGCTTCTTTGCAGGGAGTGGGAAGGAGGCAGGTCCATGGCTTGTCATCACAGGGTCAGAGGAACATCCTCCAGGTCACAGTGACCAATTGTAGCACTCTGTAATAGTCTCCATCTGGTGCAAAAGAAGCTTCTTTGATGAGTAGTGACTGGCATACTTCTCTGTAAATAGAAGGATCCATTTTTAGCACATAGTCTTGGGGTTTTCTCGGGACTCTATCATCTCTCCAGTCCTGTGTATTTGGTTGTGTTTACAGTACCACGCGTGAGTTCCCTTCCATTGGGTGACCTTTAAGACCAATTTTGTAGCTGTTGATTATTCCCAAGATCAAAGTGGTGCCCTAATACAGTTTTCTGTGCCAGTCATTGTTGTGGTTATTGGGCCTTAAAGCTGGAATTGGACTATCAGTTGATGATCTCCACTAGCAGCTTGCATAGTATCCTCCAAAACTGTGAGAGTTAGACTTCAGGAAGATGGCTTCTAGGTCAGTTCCATCTCCATTGCTCCAAGTCCTGTATCTGAAGTATGTCCTATCTTCAGCAATAGGGTCTTACATTTACATTCTGGGAGACAGTCAAGGGTTGTGGCAATACCCTGTGTAATTTGGGGGGTCTCTTGGACTATCCTGGCCAGCAACATGAAGGGAGGTTTCTTCTGTCTGGCACTGTTTCTTGTTATGCAGCTTTCAGCAATACACATGAACTCATGTAGAGATATTGTACATATAACTTTTCAGTAGGCTGAAAAATTAATACATTTCCCTCTAGTTTTTCACACCAGCTAAGCATTATTTATCTCTCCTCTCTCTCTCATTATTTATCGCTCCTCTATCCCCAGTTAAAGTACCCCCATTTCCCCCATTTTCCTATTGGTAGCACCTGTCTGTCTCCTACTGTTCCTCTATCTCAGGTTCCTTCTTTTCCTTGACCTCCCTGGTTCCTTTCCATTTTCCTGATTCCTTCAATTGCATAAGGATATATACACACATCTAAGAATTTGGTGCTAAGATCCACAAATGAGGGAAAACGTATGTCATTAGTTTTTCTGAGTCTGTGTCACTTTTCTTGGTGTAACAGTGTCTAGCTCCATCCATTTACCTGCGAATTTCATGATTTCATCTTTCTTTACTGAGTAGAACTCTATTGTGTAAATGTACCACATTTTCATTATGCATTCATCAGTTGAGGGACACTTAAGTTGCTCTAACAAGAGTTTCAATAATTATATTAAATAATAGCCTTGTCTAGTTCCTGATTTTAATGGGAATACTTCCAGTTTTTCTCCATTTAGAATGATGTTGGCTGTGGGTTTGCTGTATATAACTTTAATTATGTTGAGCTATGTTCCCTTCAGTGCAGTTCCCTAAAGGACTTTTAACACAAATGCATACTGAATTTTGTTAAAGGTTTTTTTGGCATCATTTGAAATGACCATGTTATTTTTGCTCTTTGAGTTCATTGTTATGATTTATAACATATTTTGACTTACATATATACTGAACCATCCCTGCATCTCTGTAATAAAGCCAACTTGATCATGATAGATGATTTTTCTTGATGTGTATCTGTATTCAGTTTTCAAACATTTTGTTGAGAATTTTTGCATATATACATTAAGGATATGGGTCTATAGTTTTCTTTCTTGTTGTTGTATCTTTATTTGGTTTTGATGTTAGAGTGATGGTGGCTTCATAGAAGGAGTTTGGGAGTTCTCCCTCTGCTTCTATCTTTTTAAGTAGTTTAAGAACTGTTGGTTGTAGATTTTATTGAAATATCTGGTAGAATTCTGTTGTGAATCCATGTGACCTGGGCTTTTTTTAATGAGGAGGTTTTGTATTATTGTTTCAATTTCCTTATTTGTTATGGGTCTTTTTATGCTGTTGATCTCTTTTTGGTTTAGCTTTGGTAAGTTCCATGAATTTAGATATCTATTCATTTCTCTGAGATTTTCAAATTTAAGAATGTAGGTTTTTAAATGCTCTGTATCTTTTTGTGGCCTGTAATGTTCTGTTTCACCTCTGATTTTGATGATTTTGAGTTGTTTTTTCTTTTAGTTAACTGGGCTAAGGGTATATCTATCTTGTTTATTGTTTCAAAAAAGCAGCTCTTAGAGTCATTGATTCTTTGTATTGTTTCTTTGTTTCCACTTCATTAATTTCTGATCTGATGTTTTTATTTCTTCTCATCTGCTAGGTTTGGATTTCTTTTTTTTCGTTGCATTTCCGGAATCTTGAATTTTATTGTTAAAGCATTATGCGTGATCTTTCTGATTT
>NW_008358866.1:12478572-12483538 GCF_000622305.1 Nannospalax galili
CAGAATGGATACTTGTGAATTCATCACATGTGGTATTTGAAAAAATCTTGAAAGATCAATTACATATTCTGCATGCTAAATGTTGACAATTATGATAATCAAGAATTTATTATGTGTCAGTCATTGCTGATTCCTTTTAAAAATTATTTTTATTTTACTTAGAGTGTTTACCTGCATATATGTGGGTACCCCTGGATGTGTAATGCCCACAGAAGCCTCAAGAAGATGTCAGATCCCCTGGAACTGGAGTTACAGATAGTTGTTGGCTGCTGTGTGGGTGCTGGGATTCGAACCCAGGTCTTCTGCAAGAACAGTGTTCTTAACTGCTGAGCCATCTCTCCAGCCCTCTTTCTGGTTTTTTAATGTAGGCACATAGAGCTATAAAATTTGGAGTTACAGATAGTTGTTGGCTGCTGTGTGGGTGCTGGGATTCGAACCCAGGTCTTCTGCAAGAACAGTGTTCTTAACTGCTGAGCCATCTCTCCAGCCCTCTTTCTGGTTTTTTAATGTAGGCACATAGAGCTATAAAATTCCCTCTTAGGACTGCCTTTAAAGTGTCCCAGAGGTCAAAGGCCTTCTCTGCATTTATTGAGATGACCATGTGGTTTTTGTCTTTGAGACAACTTATATGATTTATGACATTTATTGACTTATGTATATTGAAACATACCTGCATCTCTGGAATAAAGCCAACTTGATCATGGTGGATGATTTTTTTTTGATGTAAGTCTATATGTGGTTTGCAAGTATTTTGTTGAGAATTTTTGCATCTATAATCATTAAATATTGGTCTGTAGTTTTCTTTTTGGGTTGTATCTTTACCTGGTTTTGGTATAAATGTGATGCTGGCTTCATAGAAGGAATTTAGAAGTTCTCCTCTCTTTCTATCTTTTTGAATAAATTAAGTAGTATTGGATATAGATCTTCTTTAAATGTCTGGTATAATTCTGCTGTAAATCCATCTGGTCCTGGGCTTTTTTTAGTTGGCAGGTTTTGTATAACTGTTTCAATTTCCTTATATGTTACATATCTGTTTAAACTGTTGACCTCTTCTTGGTAGCTTTGGTGATTTACATTTTAGATACCCATCCATTTCTTTTAGGTTTTCAAATTTTTAGCCTATAGGTTTTTTTCATTGAATTTTTTGTGTATTTCATATAGAACATCTCAAAAAATCTTAATCATCTTTATACCCCCATCCCCACTGTCACCCTCCCATAGCCCCACACACACCCTGGAGCCCATATACTCTGTCATCCCTGACAAGGCCCACTGGGTAGTCAGTGTACCCAGCTGTTCTCCAGTGCAAGTCTGCCAACAGTCTAGTCAGCCTATCTAGAGTCCCTTGTTTTAGAAAGATTAGCTCTTCTTCATCTAGCAGCAATCATTTGCTAATGTTCCTTCAGATAAGATTGAGGTCTGCTGTTCATTTTCCCAGTTTGATGTTGAGTTATTGTCTGCCTGAGTTTGCATGGGACCTGTGTATGCTGACATAATTGCCATATAATTATTTGAGCAGGTTCACAGGAGCTTGTAAGACTCTGTTTCCATATGGTCCTGCACCTACTCCCGGGCTCTTACAATCTTTTAACCCCCCTTACACGATGTTCCCTGAGACCTGGGTGGATAAGTCTAACAAAGGGGCCCTGTCCAAGGACCACCATTCAGCAGACACTTGATCTCTACACTTAGGCCATTTGTGACCTTTTGTGTTTCTGGCCCTCTGCTGCATGAGGGAGCTTCATTATTGAGAATTAGGAAATTCATTAGTGTCTACTTCTTTATCCCTGTTCTATGTTCCATGAGCCTCAGGTGTAGAGGATACGCTGTAGATGTGTCACTTAGGCCTGGGCAATTCATGACAATGTCCATATGTGACCAGTTGTGGCACTTGGTAATAGTCTCTGACTGATGCAAAATGAACTTGTTTGATGAGTGGTGACTGGGCTATTTGTCTGTAAATACAAGGATACATATTTTGCACATAGTAAGAAATCACATTAGTCTAGCCATGTGGCAGTATTGTGGTTCTCTTCAAGTTCTATGGCCACCCAAACCATGTGTATTAGGTTATGTTTACATCACCACACTTAAGTTTCTTCCCTTTGAGTGGGTTTTTAGTCAAATTAGGTAGCTGTTGATGGTCCCCAAGATAAAAGTGCCACCACTGTATCAATGACGCATGCTATGCTGGCCATTGATGTGGTTGTTTGGTCCCAAAGCTGGTGCTGGATCATCCACTGATGTTTTTCCTTGCACCTTCATAGTGCTCTCCAAAACTGTGAGATCTATCCTTCAGGGGAAGTGGTTGCATGTCAGTTGCAGCTCTATTGCTCCAAATCCTGTTTCCAAAGTATGTTCTGTCTTTGGCAGTAAGGTCTTACCTTCAAGTTCTGGGAAACCATCAAGGGCTGTGGGAGTCTATTGGACCAACCTGGCCAACAATTCAAAGGAAGATGTCTACTGTCTGGCATTGTTTCTTGTTATGTAGCCTTTAGCTATACACATGGAGTCTTAAAGAAATATATTGATCCCTTTGATCTTTAGCTATACTTTCCTTTTGGGTTTAAGGCCATAGAGTTGGCCCAGATAAACCAATTTATTTTCACTCTTAAGGTCATTTGAGGATCTGTTCCTCAGAGAGCCCCTGTCTCCTTCCCTCTACCAGTTCCATCTATGTGAAGATAAGTCAAAGGTCCTACTTGACCATGGCTGGCTTCACTTGGAAGCATGGAGGAATTGTTCCCTCTGTGTTGACCCTCCTCTTTGTAGGCTGGACACGCACTCACTTATAAAGATTTGGTGCTAGCATCCACATATGAGGGAAAAATATACAACAGTTTCAGGTTTGACATTGAGGTCTTTGATCCATTTGGAGTTGAATTTTATGCAAGGTGAAAGATAGAGGTCTAGTTTCATACATCTACAGGTGGAGTTCCAGTTTTGCCAGCACCATTTGCTAAACATGCTGTCTTTCCTCCATTGAACATTCTTGGCCCCTTTGTCAAACATCAGGTGGCTTAAGTTGCATATACTCCTATTCGTGTCTTCAATTTTGTTCCATTAATCTACGGGTTTATTTTTGTGCCAGTACCATGTTGTTTTTATGACTATGGTTCTGTAATATAGTTTAAAATCTGGTATAGTAATCCCCCCAGCATTACTCTTAGTGCTCAGGGTTGCTTTGGCTATCTGGGGTCTTTTGTGTTTCCATATGAATCTTTGGATTTTTTTTTCCAATTCCATGAAGAATGTCATGGGGATATTGATTGGCATTGCCCTGAATCTATAAATGGCTTTTGGTAGGATGGTCAGTTTCACAATATTAATTCTTCCAATCCATGAACATGGAAGGACCTTCTGTCTTCTGGTGTCTTCCTCAACCTTGTTCCTTAAAGATTTAAAATTTTCATTGTAAAGCTCTTTAATGTCTTTAGTCAGGTTTATTCTGAAATTTTTTTTTCGAGGCTATTGTGAAAAGGATTATTTCCATGTACTCTTTCACTGATTGCTTGCTATTGGTATATAGAAAGGCTACAGAGCTTTGTAGATTAGTTTTTTGTAACCTGCCACTTTACTGAAAGTGTTAATCATTTCTAGGAGTTGTGTGGTAGAATTTTTGATGTCATTTCTTTGTGTTCTTTCTGATTTTTTTTTTAATGTAAGCACTTAGAGCTATAAACTTCCCTCTAAGGACCGCTTTCAAAGTGTATCAGAGTTTTTGTGGTGGTGTATTGTCCTTTTCATTTAGTTCCAGGAATACTTTTATTTCTTTCTTTATTGTTCCTTTGATCAGAATGAAATGGCCCTCTTTATCTCTTCTGATTAGTTTTAGTTTGTTGTTTATTTTGTCAGATATTAGAATTGCAACTCCTTTTCTCTTAATACTATTTGTTTGGAATATTTTTTTTCCATTCTTTCACCATAAGATAGTGCCTGTCCTTAAAAGTGAGAAGGGGGAAAGGGTGGGTTCTGATCTCCATCAGTGTAGCAGCTGTGATCTCAGCAGACCACTAGAGAGTGCCGGGTTCTGGCCTCCTTCTGGCATAGGTGCTGAGAATGCAAGGGACTGCCTGAGAGCGCTTGGATCCCACTTCCATGTCATGGGGTCCCAACCTTAGTAGGAAGCGTGAGTGTACCTGATTGGAATCTGACTTGGGCATCCGTGGGTCCTCCTGAATAGCTGATCTGAAGCCATCAGTTCCCTCCAAAATAAAACCTGAGAGAACCTGAAACCTGTACCAACTAGCTTTACATACCCAATAAGGAAAGGATCTAGACACCCCAATAATACAAACAGAAGCATACATCAACTTAATTCTCATATCAGAATCATAAACAACAAAAGAAATTCACATGCAAAAATCACAGTGAAAGAATAATAAAATGGTAAGCCAAAACACTATGTCCCCACCAAAATCTACCAGTCCTGTAGAAGAGTTCTACAAGGAGAAGCCCCTAGAGATTCCCAGGACACTGAATTTAAAAGAAAAATCAGAAACATAATCAAGGCAATCAATGAATTTAAAGAACACATGGACAAACAAATGAAAGAACTAAAAGAAGATAGTCCCTCAGTCAATAGTGAACTGTAACTTGGAAATGTAAGCCAAATACACTCTTTCCTCCCTTACCCCCCCAAAAGAAGACAGGGCTAAACTTCAGAATGAATTCACAAGAGACAGAAACACCGAAGAAAACTCAGGCAGAAATGAAGAAGGAAGTACAGAACTCAATAAGCCAACTTGAAACAATAGGGGAAGCCTCACTGCTAGAATGAAGGAAATGGAAAACAGAATATCAACACTGGAGGATAAAGTTGAAGAACTGGACCACTCAAGCAAAGGTTACGGAAAATTTAAAAAAAAACACAGGAATGGAATATGCAAGAGATATGGGACACCATAAAAAGACCAAACTTGTGAATCATAGGCATACAAGAAGGAGAAGAATCCCAAGACAATGG
>NW_008358866.1:12483750-12484428 GCF_000622305.1 Nannospalax galili
CCACGGCACATCGTAGTAAAAACACTACATGCACTAAACAAAGAGAAAATTCTGAAAGCTGCAAAAGAGAAACAACAAGTCACATATAAAGGAAAACCCATTAGGATCACAGCTGACTTTTCAATGCAAACTATGAAAGCCAGAAGAGCCTGGACCAAAGTATTCCCAGTGTTAAATGACCACAGATGCCAACCCAGATTACTATATCCAGCCAAAATGTCTATTATAGTTGAAGGGGAAAGAAAAATCTTCCATGACATAAATAGGCTGAAGGAATCCTTGTCACAAAACCAGCCCTTCAGAGAGTTCTGGGAGCAATACAAAGAGCTGAAGAAAGGAATGACTATACCCAAGGGGTTACAGAAAGAACTCCAACGAGGGTATAACAGTGTAAAAGTACAGCTATAGCAAGAATAAAAACAAAAAAAAATGACAGGATTCAATACTCATCTTTCATTAATAACCTTAAATACTAATGGACTGAACTCCCCAGTCAAAAGACACAGGCTAAGTGAATGGATTAAGAAATAAAAATCATCTCTTTGCTGTCTGCAAGAAACCCATCTCACCTTCAAGGACAGGCACTACTTTAAGGTAAAAGGATGAAAAACAGTATTCTAAGTAAATGAACTAAGAAACAAGCAGGGGTTGCAATTCTAATATCTGACAAAATAGACT
>NW_008358866.1:12484522-12487187 GCF_000622305.1 Nannospalax galili
CAACTGGACAAAGAATAAACAGAGAGACGTCTGAATTAAATGATACCATACATCAAATGGACCTAACAGACATCTTTTGAATATTCCACACAAGTACCAAAGAATACACTTTCTACTCAGCATTTCATGGAACTTTTAAAAAAAATTGATCACATGCTGGGCCACAAAACAAACCTCAACGAATACAAAAAAATTGAAATGATCCCGTGCATTCTATCAGACCACAATGCAATAAAGCTCAAAATCAACACTAGACAAAGCCCTAGTCATTACACGAACTCATGGCAATTAAACAACACACTCCTAAACAGTGAGTGAGTCAAAGGAGAAATTAAGAAAGAAATAAAAGAATTCCTGGAATTCAACAAAAAGGACAACACAACACAACCTCTGGGACACTTTAAAAGCAGTTCTAAGAGGAAAGCTTACAGCTCTAAATGCCTACATTAAAAAAAAATTAAAAAGAGCCCAAACAAATGACTTAACACTTCAACTCAAGACACTGGAAAGGCAAGTGAAAACAAATGAAACCCAAACCCAGCAGAAGAGAAGTAACAAAAATCAGAGCAGAAATTAATAAAGTAGAAACAAAGAAAACAATACAAAGAATCAATGAATCTAAGAGCTGGTTCTTTGAAAAGCTAAACCAGATAGACAGGCCCTGAGCCTAGTTAACCAAAAGAAAGAAAGAGCAAATCCAAATCAACAAAATCAGAGATTAGAGGGCAAACATCATAACAGACACCCAAAAGATCCAGGCTTGTGCCACCACTCCCAAAGGGGCAGTCATGTTTAAAAATTAAATTAGTTGCAATATTGAATGTATTTTATAAGAATGCTAGTTTTATTTACTTAGGGCACAGAAAGAAAAGGAAATTAAAACAAGGAAATTTCCTGAACAGTTTTAAGCAGCAGTATTCTGGTCCTGTGTTTTATAAGGAAGTGAGCACCCAGCGGAACAGGAATGCTTGTAATTTAGTGATGAGCTCACAAAACAGGATTGTGTGATGGTGCAGTGACTGCTTTGAGGTAATGAAGAGGCTGTGGGTGAATGGCGGTGCTAGTCGCAGGACACTGTAAATGCACTCGCTGCCTCTCGGAGCACACTTAGAAATGGTTGCCATGATAATTCTTGAGAAGCAATGACGATTTATTGGTTATATTTCCTCAGGGAATGGAGTCAGTATATATTTTACCACATGAATTAATTATATCTTATCATGTGTATGTATGTATCTTACCACTATATGAAATGTTTTTGAGAGAAAGAATAGAGACTGGGCATGGTGGCACACGCCTTTAATCCCAACACTTGGGAGGCAGAGGAGGTGGATCTCTGTGAGACGTTTTTAATCTACTCCAAAAAGATTGTGCTACTTTATTCGATGTTAAGATTAACAATCCATGTGCATTAGGATGTTATCTTTTAAAATATGTCTAAATATACAAAGTATATGCACAAAGTATTTCATTATCAATATTCTCTGAAAAAATGAAATCCAGGAACGTTAATCACAGTATGCAAATGAATAAAAAGATCCAGACCATTATAAGAGAATATTTAAAAAACTTACATGCTACTAAATGTGGAAATCTGAAAGAAATGGATGGATATCTAAAATCATGGGAACCACCAAAGTTAAACCAAGAAGAAATCAGCAGTTTAAACAGACCCTTAACATACAAGGAAATCACAACAGTAATACAAAGCCTCCCAACTAAAGAATCCCCAGGCCCAGTTGGATTTACAGCAGAATTCTACCAGACATTTAAAGACCTCCAACGAATACTACATAATTTATTCAAAATGATAGAAACAGAAGAACTCCCAAATTTCTTCTATGAAGCCAGCATCAGTCTAATACCCAAACCGGGTAAAGACACAACCAAAAAAGAAAACTATAGACCTGTATCCTTAATGAACATAGATGCAAAAGTTCTCAACAAAATACTTGCAAACTGCATACATACACACATCAAAAAGATCATCCCCCATGATCAAGTAGGCTTTATTCCAGAGATGCAGGGCTGGTTCAATACACACAAGTCAATAAACGTCATTGATCATATAAATGAGCTCAAAGACAAAAACCTCATTGTCATCTCAGTAGATGCAGAAAAGGCTTTTGACAAAATTCAGCATGCATGTATGCTCAAAGTCCTAGAAGGAATTGGACTGGAGGGAACATACCTCAACATAATTAAAGCTATATGCAACAAATCTACAGCCAACATCATTGTAAATGCAGAAAATCTAGAAGCATTCCCATTAAAATCAAGAACCAAACAAGGATGTCTGCTATATCCACTCCTTTTCAATATAGTGCTTGAAACTCTTGCTAGAGCAATAAGACAGGAGCAGAAGATTAAAGGAGTATTAATTGGAAGAGAAGAGGTCAAACTATCACTTTTTGCAGATGATATAATACTATACCTAAGAGATCCCAAAAGTTCCACCAGAAAAGTCCTAGAACTGATCAGCACTTTCAGTATAGTGGGCAGGTTATAAAATCAATCTACAAAAATCAGTATCCTTTACATATACCGATAACAAGCAATTGGAGAAAGAATATGGGGAAATGCTCCCATTAACAATAGCTGCAGAATAAATAAATAAATAAATAAATAAATAAAATAAATAAATAAATAAATAAATAAATAATAA
>NW_008358866.1:12487262-12488275 GCF_000622305.1 Nannospalax galili
CGACCAAAGACACCAAAGAGTTCTACAATGAAATTTTAAATGGTTAAAGAAAGAAACTAAGGAAGACACCAGGAGATGGAAGGACCTCCCATGCTCATGGATTGGAAGAATTAATATTGTGAGTTTCAAGCACTATGTTAAAGAGAAGTGGAGAGAGTGGACAGCCTTGTCTGGTTCCTGATTTCAATGGGAATGCTTCCAGTTATTCTCTATTTAGAATGATGTTGGCTGTGGGTTTGTTATATATGGTTTTAATTATGTTGAGGTATGTTCTCTCCAGTACAATAACCTCTAGGACTTTGAATATAAATGCATGTTGAATTCTGTCAAAGGCCTTCTCTGCATCTATTGAGATGATCACGAGGCTCTTGTCTTTGAGCCCATTTATATGATTATGATGTTTATCGACATGTGTATTGAACCATCCCTGCATCTCTGGGATAAAGCTCACTTCACCAAGGTGGATGATCTTTTTGATGTGTGTCTGTCCGTGATTTGCAGTATCTTGAGAATTTTTGCATCTATGTTCATTAAGGCTATGGGTCTATAGTTTTCTTTTTTGGTTGTATCTTTACCTGGCTTTGGTATTAGAATGATGCTGGCTTCGTAGAAGGAATTTGTAAGTGCTCCCTCCATTTCCATCTTTTTGAATAAATTAAGTAGTATTGGATGTAGATCTTCTTTAAATGTCTGGTAGAATTCTGCTGTAAATCCATCCGGTCCAGGGCTTTTTGTGGCAGGAGGTTTTATATTACTGTTTCAATTTCTTTTTGTGTTTTGGGTCTGTTTAAGCTGTTAATCTCTTATTGGTTTAGTTTTGGTCATTCCCATGCTTTTAGATATACGTCCATTTCTTTTAGTTTTTCAAATTTAGTAGTATATAGGGTTTTTTAAATATTATTTTTTATTTTTTAAGAAGAAACATATCATTACAGGTTTAATACACTCAATAACTGTTTCCAGAGCAAAGATACAGCTCTTTTAAAAATTTTATAGCATATAGGTTTTTAAAG
>NW_008358866.1:12488309-12497339 GCF_000622305.1 Nannospalax galili
TGTGTTTCCCCTTTCATCTCTCATTTTGTTGATTTGGGGTGCTCTTTCTTTCTTTTGGTTAATTGGGCTAGCGGTCTGTCAATCTTGTTTATCTTTTCAAAGAACCAGCTCTTGGTATTGTTGATTCTTTGTATTGTTTTCTTTGTTTCAATTTCATTGATTTCTGACCTGATTTTTGTTATTTCTTCTTGTCTGCAGGGTTTGGGTTTTGTTTGCTGTTGCTTTTCAAGTGTGTTGAGATGCACAATGTTAAGTCATTTATTTGTGTTCTTTCCGATTTTTTGATGTAGGCACTTAGAGCTATAAACTTCCTTCTAAGGGAAGCTTTCAGTGTGTCACAGAGGTTTTGTTGTATTGTATTGTCCTTTTCATTTAGTTCCAGGAATACTTTTATTTCTTTCTTAATTTCTCTTTTGACCCATTCATCATTCAGGATGTGTTGTTTAATCTCCATGTGTTCATGTGGTGACTAGGGTTTCTCCAGTGTGGATTTTAAGCTTTATTACATTGTGGTCTGTTAGAATGAATGGAATTATTTCAATATTTTTGTATTTGTTGAGGTTTGTTTTGTGCCCCAGTATATGGTCTATTTTGGAGAAGGTTCCATGGGGCGCTGAATAGATGTCCTTTGGTGCTTGGGTGGAATACTCGGTAGATGTCTGTTAGGTCCGTTTAATATATGGTATTGTTTAATTCAGATAGCTCTCTTCCCTGTTAACTCTCTTCCCTGTTGACCAATCTAATGGAGACAGTGGGGTAATGAAGTCCCTGCTATTAATGAGTTGGGATTAATCTGGGTCTTAAACTCCTGTAGTATTGTTTTTATGAAGTTGGGTGCACCAGAGATTGGTGAATATATATTCATGATTATAATATCTTCTTGGTTTATTGTTCCTTTGATCAGAATGAAGTGGTCCTCTTTATCTCTTCTGATTAGTTTTAGTTTAAAGTCTATTTTGTCAGATATTAGAATTGCAATACCTGCTTTTTTCTTAGTGCTATTCTCTTGGTGTATTTTTTTCCATCCTTTCACTTTAAGATAGTGCCTGTCCTTGAAAGTGAGATGAGTTTCTTGTAGACAACAAAAAGAGGGGTTTTGTTTCTTAATCCATTCACTTAGCCTGTGTCTTTTGACTGGGGAGTTCAGTCTGTTAATATTTAAAGTTATTAATGAAAGATGTGTATTGAATCCTGTCTTTCTTATTTCTGTTCACATTCTTGATATAGCTGTACACAGTTATACCTTCATTGAATATCTCTCTGCAACCCCTTGGGTATAGTCATTCCTTTCTTCAGATCATCATATTGTTTCCAGAACTCTCTGAAGGGCTGGTTTTGTGGGCATGAATTCCTTCAGCCTATTTATGTCATGGAAGATTTTTTCTTTCCCCTTTGACTATAATAGACATCTTGGCTGCGTAAAGTAATCTCGGTTGTCATCTGTGGTCCTTCAAAACTGGGAATAGTTTGGTCCAGGCTCTTCCGGCTTTTATAGTTTGCACTGAAAAGAGTCAGCTGTAATTCTGATGGGTTTTCCTTTATATGTGATTTGTTGCTTTTCTTATGCAGCTTTCAGTGTTCTCTTTTTGTTCTGTACGCTTATTGTTTTTTTTTATGATGTGCCATGGAGAGTTTCTTTTCTGGTCCTATCTATTTGTTGTTCTATGTGCTTCTTGTATTTATATGGGCATGCTTTTCTTTAATTTTGGGAAATTTTCTTCTACGATTCTGTTTTGTCCATGCCATTATTTTGGGATTATTCTCCTTCTTGTATGCCTATGATTCATAAGTTTGGTCTTTTTATGGTGTCACACAATTCCTACATACTCCATTCTTGTGCTTTCTAAAATTTTTCATAATCTTTTCTTGAGTGGTCTAGTTTGTCCACTTTATCATCCAGTCTTGATATTCTGTTTTCCATTTCATTCATCCTATTGGTGAGGCTTTCTCCTGTCATTTCTAATTGGCTTACTGAGTGTTTCACTTCCTTCTTCATTTCAGCCTGAGTAGTCTTCAATATTTCTAGCTCTTTTCTGAATTCATACAGAAGTTTATCCCTGTCTTTCCTCAGTTCTTTGATTTCTTTGTTTGTGTATTCCTTAAATTCACTGAATTCTTTTATCATGTTTATAATTGTTCTTTTGAGCTCCATATCCTGCATTATCTCTAGGGGGTTCTCATTGTTCTCCTCTAGAGGACTCTTGGTATTTGGTGGGGACACGTTATTTTGGTTTTTCTTGTTATTATTTTTTCTCTGTGATTTTGACATGTGAATTTCTTTTGTAGTTTCTGATTCTTGTGTGAGATTCAAGCCTTCAAGTAAGCCTCTGCTTCTTTTTGTAAACTTTATGTGCCTTTGTGGTTTATTTTGGGGGCATGAAAATATGGTTCTTTTAAGCTTCCAGTTCTCTTTTTTGATTTTATATTAGAGTGGCCAGATTGTTTTTGTCTTCAAGAGTTCCCACAGAGGCCCAAGTCAGATGAGGATCAGATGCTCTCAGGCTTTCTCCTAAGGTCTGGATCCCTCCAGGAAAGATTTTTTGGCCTCAGGAATTTGGGGGTAGGCCTGGACTGGGAGCAGGGCCCAGGACAGATGCTGTTCTCGGGTAGCTGGTGGCCATACCACCCAGAGATGCAAAGGGAAATGAGGGTGTGAAGGGGCCCCAAGGGCTCCTGGGGACTGCAGGGAGGAACTGGGTTGGTCTGGCTGCAAAATATCAGGAAGCTGAGAGGTCAGCCCCAATGTCCATGAAGGAGGCTGGTGGGTTGTGCAGCCCAGGGAAGCAAAGGGAGGTGAGGGCAGGACCAGGCCCAGAGGGCTCCTGGGGACCACGAGAAGGAACTGGCTTGGTCTGGATGCAAAGAATCAGGAAGCAGTGGTGGTTCCCCTGGTGTCTGGATTGCCAATACAAGGAATGAGACAGTACCCAGGGTAAGAGCAGAGACGGGCAGGGGAGATAGGATAGTGAATGAGGCTGGGGGAGTCAAAGCTCGGATGGCAGGATAGACTTACCCAGGAGAGAGGCTGGGGGGTTGTGCAGGCCCAGGGAAGCAGAGGGCCAGATGAGGCCCAGAGGGTTCCTGGGTACCCTGAGAAGGAACTGGGTTCATCTGGATGCAAGGGATGAGGAAGCAGTGGTGCTTCTGGGCAGAGAGGTCAGCCCAGGTGTCCAAGAAAGAGGCTGGCAGGTTATGCAGCCCAGGGAAGCAGAGGTAGGTGAGTGTGGGACCAGGCCCAGAGGGCTCCTGGAGATCACAAGAAGGAACTGGGTTACTCTGGATGCAAAGGATCAGGAAGCAGTGATGGTTCCCCCAGTGTCTGGGGTGCCAAGACCAGGAATAGGACAGCACCCAGGCTAGGAGGAGAGACAGGTAGGGGAGATGGGGAGGGATGAGTCAGTCTGGGGGAGTCATAGTATGGAGGGTGCGATAGATTTACCCAGGAGAGAGGCTAGTGGGTTATGCAGGCCCAGGGAAGCATCTGGATGATCTTTTTGAAGTGTGTCTGTATGCAATTTGCAAATATTTTGTTGAGAATTTTTGCATCTATGTTCATTAAGGATATGGGTCTATAGTTTTCTTTTTTGGTAGTATCTTTACCTGGTTTTTGGTATTAGAGTGATGCTGGCTTCATAGAAGGAATTTGGAAGTTCTCCCTCCATTTCCATCCATTTTAATAAATTAAGTAGTATTGGGTATAGATCTTTTTAAATGTCTAGTAGAACTGTGCTGTAAATCCATCTGGTCCTATGCTTTTTTCAGCTTGGAGGGTTTGTATTGCTGCTTCAGTTTCCTCATGTGTTATGGGTTTGTTTAAGCTGTTGATTTCTTCTTGGTTTAGTTTTGGTGGTTCCCATGCTTTTAGATATCCATCCATTTCTTTTAGGTTTTCAAATTTAGTAGCATATACGTTTTTAAAGTATTCCCTTGTAATGTTCTGGATCTTTTTGTTGTCTCTTGTTATGCTTCCCCTTTCATCTCTGATTTTATTGATTTGGAGTTGCTCTTTCTTTCTTTTGGTTAATTGGGCAAGGTGTCTGTCAATCTTTTTTTTATCTTTTCAAAGAACCAGCACTTGGATTCATTGATTCTTTGTATTGTTTTCTTTGTTTCTATTTCATTAATTTCAGCTCTGATTTTTTGTGATTTCTTCTTGACTGCTGGGTTTGAGTTTCATTTCTTGTTTCTTTTCAAGTGTCTTGAGTTGCAATGTTAAGTCATTTATTTGTGTTCTGTCTGGTTTTTTACTGTGTGCACTTAAAGCTATAAACTTCCCTCTAAGGACTGCTTTCAACATGTCCCAGAGGTTTTGTTGTGTTATATTGTCCTTTTCCTTTAGTTCTAGGAATACTTTTATTTCTTTCTTAATTCCTCCTCTGACCCATTCATCATTCATGAGTGTGTTGTTTAATCTCCATGTTTTCATGTAGTTACTAGTGTTTCTTCTGGTGTTGATTTTAAGCTTAATTGCATTGTGGTCTGATAGAATGCATGTAATTATTTCAATCTTTTTGTATTTGTTGAGGCTTGTTTTATGCCCCAGTATATTGTCAGTTTTGGAGAAAGTTCCATGGGGTGCTGAATAGAAAGCATATTCTTTGGTGCTTGGGTGGAATATTAGGTAGATTTCTATAAGGTCCATTTGATATATGGCATTGTTTAATTCTGATATCTCATTGTTGATTCTGTGTCCTGTTGACCTATCTAATACAAATAATGGGGTATTGAAGCCACCTACTATTAATGAGTTGGGATTAATCTGTGTCTTAAAGTCCTGTAGTACTGTTTTAATGAAGTTGGGTGCACCAGAGTTTGGTGAATATATGTTAATGTTTGTAATATCTTCTTGGTCAATTGTTCCTTCGATCAGAATGACATGGCCCTCTTTATTTCTTCTGATTAGTTTTAGTTTGAAGTCTAGTTTGTCAGATATTAGAATTGTGACTCCTCCTTTTTTCTTAGTATCATTTGCTTGGAATATTTTTTTTCATCTTTCACCTTAAGGTAGTCCCTGTCCTTGAATGTGAGATGGGTTTCTTGAAGACAACAAAAAGATGGGTTTTGTTTCTTAATCCATTTAACTAGTCTGAGTCTTTTGACTGGGGAATTCAGTCCATTTATATTTAGTTATTAATGAAAGATGCGTATTGATTCCTGTCATTTTTATTTCTGTTCACATTCTTGGTGTAGCTGTGCATTTCCAGTTATACCTTCATTAAGTTTCTTTCTGTCACCCCTTGTGTATATTCGTTCGTTTCTTCAGCTCTTTGTATTGCTTCAAGAACTCTCTGAAGAGCTGGTTTTGTGGACATGAATTCTTTCAGCCTAGTTATGTCATGGAAGATTTTTCTTTCCCATTCAACCATAATAGACGTTTTGGCAGGTTAAAATAATCTGGGTTGGAACCTGTGGTCATTTATAATTGCGAATACTTTGGTCCAGGCTCTTCTGGCTTTCATAGTTTGCATGGAAAAGTCAGTTGTAATTCTGATGGGTTTTTGTTTATATGTGACTTGTTGTTTTTCTTTTTCAGCTTTCAGTATTCTCTCTTTGCACCCCTTGTGTATATTCGTTCATTTCTTCAGCTCTTTGTATTGCTTCAAGAACTCTCTGAAGAGCTGGTTTTGTGGACATGAATTCTTTCAGCCTAGTTATGTCATGGAAGATTTTTCTTTCCCATTCAACCATAATAGACGTTTTGGCAGGTTAAAATAATCTGGGTTGGAACCTGTGGTCATTTATAATTGCGAATACTTTGGTCCAGGCTCTTCTGGCTTTCATAGTTTGCATGGAAAAGTCAGCTGTAATCCTAATGGGTTTTCCTTTATATGTGACTTGATGTTTCTCTTTTGCAGCTTTCAGAATTTTCTCTTTGTTTTGTGCGTGTAGTGTTTTTACTACGATGTGCCGTGGAGAGTTTCTGTTCTGGTCCTCTGTTCTATGTGCTTCTTGTATTTGTATGGGCATATCTTTCTTTAATTTTGAGAACTTTTCTTCTACAGTCCTGTTGAATATCTGGTCCATACCATTATCCTGAGATTCTTCTCCTTCCTCTATGCCTATGATGCATAAATTTGGTCTTTTTATGGTGTCACACAATTCCTGCATATTCCATTCTTGTGTTTTCTTAAATTTTTCATGATCTTTTCTTGAGTGGTCTGGTTTATCCATTTTGTCTTCCAGTCTTGATATTTGGTTTTCCACTTTATTCATCATATTAGTGAGGCTTTCTCCTGTCATTTCTAATTGGTATATTGAGTGTTTCACTTCCTTCTACATTTCAGCCTTAGTATTCTTCAATAGTTCTAACTCTTTTCTGAATTAATTCAGAAGTTTGTCCCTATCTCTTCAGTTCTTTGATTTCTCTTTGTGTGTTCTTTAAATTCACTCAATTCTTTTATTATGTTTATAATTGTTATTTTGAATTCCATGTCCTGTGTTATCTCTAGAAGGTTCTCATTGTACTCCTCTACAGCATCATTGGTACTTGGTGGGGATATATTATTTGGGTTTTTCATGTTATTTTTGGTGTTTATTTTTTTGCTTTGACTTTGACATGTGAATTTCTTTTGTAGTTTCTGATTCTTGTCTGAGACTCGGGCCTTCCTTTGTTGAGTTTAAGTCTGCTTCTTTTTGTAAACTTTATGTGCCTTTGTGCTTTACTTGTTGGACATGAAAAGCTGGTTGGTCTAGGCTTCCAGTTCTCTCTTTTGATTTTATATTGGAGGGGCCAGATGGCTTTCATCTTGTTGCTCAGGAGTTCCCACAGAGTCCCAAGTCAGATGAGGATCAGATGCTCTCAGGCTTTCTCCTAAGGTCTGGATCCCTCCAAGAAAGATCCTGGCCTCAGGAAGTTGGGGGCTGGGATAGTCAGGGACCAGGGCCTGTCTTGGGCATGCAAAGGTGAAGTGGGGAAGGAAACAGGCCCCAAGGGCTCCCAGGGACTAGACCTAGGAGCTGGGCTTGTCTGGGTGCCTAGGGTCAAGAAGCAGTGGGGAGTCTGGGCCAGGAGGGCAGTCCAAAGGTCTGGGGTGGCAAGAGAAAAAATAGGCCACTGCCCATGCTAGGAGGAGTGAGGGGATGGGGGAGATTGGGGGGTGAATGAGGCTGGGGGATTCAAGGTACAGTTGGCATGCAGCCCAACTTACCCAAGAAAGAAGCTGGCCCCAGGAAGCTGGTGGCTGTGTTGCCTAGAAATGCAAAGGTGATGTGAGGGAGAAGACAGGCTCCAAGGGCTCCTGGAGACTAGTCCTAGGAACTGGGTTGGTTTGGGTGCAAAGGTCAGGAAGCAGAGGGGAGCCTGGGCCAAGAGGGCAGTCCAGAGGTCTGGATGTCAAGAGAAGAAATGGGCCATTGCCCATGCTAGGAGGAGAGATGGGGTGAGGGAGTTGGGAGGGTGAATGAGGCTGGAGGAGTCAAGGTGCAGTGGGCGCATGGTCAAAGTTACCCAGGAAAGAAACTGGCCCCAGGAAGCCGGTGGTTATGCAACTCAGAAATGCAAAGCTCATAAAAATTTTGTAGTTTTCAGAGTGCAGATTTTTCATCTGTTGATTACATCTATTATTAAATATCTTATTTACTTTTAGTTATTGAAAATGGGATTATTTTATTAATTTCTTTTTGGTTATTTGTTGCAAGTACATGAAAAGACCACTGAATTTTATATACAAGATTTATCTTGTAATTATTATTCCTAATAGTCTATATATTTGTATGTGTGTTTAGCCTTTAGCGTTTCCTAGATGTAGCATTTTTGTCAATAGCAGAGATAAGATTCTTTATTTCCTTTTTGAATGCTCTGCCCTCTTTTGTCTAATTGTTCATACTGGAATTGTCTTACTTTGTTAGCTAAAGGTGTCAAGAGTGGGCATCTTTGCCTTTTACTTGGTCTGACAGAAGCAAGCTTTCAACTTCTCCCTCTTGATTATGATGTTGTGTCAGAAATGGCCTCTGTTTTGTTTGGGTATTTTATTCTATAAACAATTTTCTTGGTGTTTTTTAATCATGAAAGTGTGTTGAATTTTGTCAGATTTCTTTTGGCATTTTTAATTTAGGTTTGTTTTATTTAAGTTTAATGTTAATTCCATGCTGTGTTTCGGTAAGAACAATACAGATTCTGTATCTGTGGCTCCAGTCAGATATCCAGTAGTACAAATTAGCTTCAAGTTACACATACTGAACAAAAGAAGTTCAGTGGGTGAAGGATAGGGAAGGGGGAGGGAAGTAGGAGAGGGGAGGAGAAGAACAAAGAGTTAAACACACATGCAGGCTCTTCCATACCACCTTCAATGCTAACCTGCTTCAGAGGGAGACTAAGAGTTGGCAACAACGAGCAGCCACGGATAATTGAAGTGCTACCAGCACCATGCTTTTCAGCAAGACTTCGGCAGAGTTCCAAACACTTTTTACAGCAAAACCATTATGATAAACTCCCTCAGAACAACCTTTAACCACCTCAAGTTAACACACAATTGAGTTAAGTTGAAACATTGGTAAAAACCCGACTTAAACAATTTTTTAAAAGGGAAAATAATAGTACATGTGCCTCTATCGTGTGACTAATCTCAGATGCATCACTTAGAAATCTACGGGCTCTCAAAAGTGCCATTTCCACTTCTAATGATGATCTTGCCATACATGGCTAGAGACGATATAGTAATGCTGAAAAAGCCTTTATGCAGTCCTGTTAGTATCTTACATCTTGGATGCTGGGACCAGTAACATCCAGAAAAAATTACTCTTTCTTTTAAGAACTTTGAAGGCTGCTTTAAAAAAAAAGGGGGGGGGGACAAAAGAAAAAAAAAGAAAAACCAACAGGTCAGGAACCTAAATTCTGATACCAAATGTAAAAGTCAGATTTGGTGGCTCTCAGTGACAAAGGGGAACTTCTAATGGGTGGGGTGGGGAGGATAGGGTGGTCAGAGATGGTTTCTCGTTGACTTTTTCTTTTTTTTTTTTTTTTTTTTTTTTTTTTTTTTGTTTTTGAGACAGGGTCTCCCTGTAGCCCCAGCTGTCCTGGAACTCACTATG
>NW_008358866.1:12497488-12511425 GCF_000622305.1 Nannospalax galili
TATTGAGTTTGGTACATTTCATACAACAGTTCTTAATCAAATTGAGAACCCCCAACCATGCCCCAATACCCCACCACCAGGCTTCATATATCCTGCCGTACGTATTAATTCCCATTCAGTCAAGCATTTTCCCCGGATGTCTTTTGGTTCAAGTTCATCCACTGGAGTCTGTTCAGCCTATCTAGACATCTTAAGGAAGGTCTACTCTCCCTCTCCCAGGAGCAATCAGTCTCCAACAGTTCTCAGGCCAGGGCAGGCCTGCCACCAACTTCCCTGTACCACAATGAATCCTTGTCTGATTGAGTTGGCATGGGTCTTGTACTCGATGCCACCATTGCCACAAGTTCACATGAGCAAGCTTCCAGTAGTCTGAAAGTCTCTATTTCTCAATGCTCATGGGCCATCCCTGGCTCTTGCAGTCTTTCTGCCCACCTCTTCTTCAATGGTCCCTGAGCTGTGGGTGGCTGAAGTTTAATATAGGAGTCCTATTCAAGGACACACACTCTGTAGTCTCTAATTCTCCAAAACTTAGCCAGCTGTGGCCTTCTGTGTGCATCGCACTCTGTTGTATAAGGAAGCGTTGCTGGTGAGAGTTGAGGGACGCACCAGTAGTCTCTCCACCTCCTGCTCCACTATGTGTACACTTGACTGTAAATATAAGAATCCATATTTGAATATGGTAAGAAATTTTATTTGTCTAGAGATATGACAGACATAAGGTTTACTCTAGGATCTACGACCTCTCTAGCAATGTATATTTGCATATAATTACAGTGCCGCCCATGAGTTAACTCCTATTGAGAGGGCTTTCAGTCCAATTACATAGCTGTTGATTACCCCCCTCCCCAATAACAGTGCCACTAGTGCACCAATAGAGGTAGTTTGGTGTGCCCATTGTTATATTTATTCATCTTTAGGACTGGGCTGGATTATTGATTGATTGTCCCCCTTAGCAGCTTGCAGAGTATCCACTAGAACTATGAGAGATAGTCTTAAGGGAAAAGCCTTCCATACAACATTCTCTCTCTTTTTTGTCTTTTTAATTACACCAATCCATGAGCATGGTAGGTCCTTCCATCTCCTGGTGTCTTCCTCTATCTCTTTCTTTAAAGATTTGAAATTTTGATATTTAATGTCTTTGGTTAGGTTTAATCCCTAAATATTTTTTTTGAGGTTATTGTGAATCAAGGGTTTTTTTGAATGTTTTTTTTTTTTGATTGCTTGTTATTTTTAGATAGAAAGGCTGCAGATTTTTGTAAGTTGATTTTGTAACCTGCCACTTTACTGAAAATATTAATCATTTCTAACCATTTCCTGGTAGAATTTGTGGGATCTCTTATATATAATATCATATTGCCTGCAAATAGTGATAATTTGACCTCTTCTTTTCCAGATAGTACTCCTTTATTTCTCTTGTCTTATTTCTCTCACAAGAGTTTCAAGCACTATATTAAAAAAGAGAAGAGATAGTACAGCCTTGTCCTTCCTGATTTCAATGGGAATGCTTCCAGTTTTTCTCCATTTAGAACAATGTTGGCTGTGGGCTTGTTATATATGGCTTTAATTATGATGAGGTATGTTCCCTCCAGTCCAATTCTCTCTAGGACTTTAAACATAAAAGCATGTTGAATTTTGTCAAAGGCCTTCTCTCCATCTATTGAGATGACCATGTGGTTCTTGTCATTGAGCCCATTTACTCAAAGGGCATGTTTGTTAGCTTCTGGGGCGTGCTTTTGTTACTGGCCTCTGAATTTTTGGAATAAAGCTGACTTGGTCATGATGGATGATCTTTTTCATGTGTGTGAATGTGGTTTTCAAATATTTTGTTAAGAATCTTTGCATCTATGTTCATTAAGGATATGGGCCTACAGTTTTCTTTTTTGCTGTTGTCTTTGCCTCATTTTGGTATGAGTGATACTGGGTTTGTAGAAGGTGTTTGGGAGTTCTCCCTTTGTTTCTATCTTTTCGAATTATATCCTTTTGAATGATTCAAGAAGCACTGGTTGTATGTCAGAAGTGATAAAGATGGTCACTTCATCATGTTTTCTTTGAATGTCTTGTAGAATTCTACTGTGAATTCATCTGGACCTGGGCTTTTTTTAGTTGGGAGGTTTTGTATTACTGTATCAATTTCCTTATTTGTTGTCAGGCTGATTAGAAAGTGTATTCTTTGGTGCTTGGGTGGAATATTCCGTAGATGTCTGTTAGGTCCATTTGATGTATGATGCCATTTAATTCAGATGTCTGTTTATTCTTTGTCCAGTTGACTTGTTCATTGGAGATAGTTGGGTACTGAAGTCACCTACTATTACTATGTTGGGGTTAATCTGTGTTTTATAGTCCTGTAATACTGTTTTTATGAAATTGGGTGCACTAGAGTTGATACATATATGTTCATGACTATAATATCTTCTTGGTCAATTCTTCCTTTGATTAGAATGAAGTGACTGTCTTTTTCACTTCTGATTAGTTTTAGATTGAACTCTATCTTGTCAGATATTAAAATTACAACACCTGCTTGCTTCTTAGAGCCATTTGCTTGGAACACTTTTTTC
Source organism: Nannospalax galili (assembly GCF_000622305.1). NCBI lineage: Eukaryota > Metazoa > Chordata > Mammalia > Rodentia > Spalacidae > Nannospalax > Nannospalax galili. The sequence continues at coordinate 12,500,044 of NW_008358866.1, forward strand.
CATCCTTTCATCCTAAGGTAGTGTCTATCCTTGAAGGTAAGATGATTTTTATGAAGACAGCAAAAATATGGATTTTCTTTCTTAATTCTTTCCTCTAGCTTGTGCCATTTGACTGAGGAATTTAGGCCATTGATATTTAGAGCTGTTATTGAGAGATGTGTATTGGTTACTGTCATTTTAATTGGTTTGTGTTCTTGGTCCTATTTTGTGTTTCTGTAATTATGCCTTCCTTTGTTTTCTTCCTGTAATCTTTTGGGTATACTCATTCCCATTTTCAGTTGTTTGTTTTGCTTCAAGTATCATCTGTAGAGTTGGTTTGGTGGACATAAGTTCTTTAAGCTTTTTTGTGGCATGAAAAAATTTCCATTCCCCTTAGACTATGATAGATAGTTTCGCTGGATAAAGTATTCAAAGTTGGCATACATGGTCATTTAGAACTGGGAGGACTTTAGTTCAGGCTCTTCTGGCTTTCATAGTTTGCAGTGGAAAGTCAACTGTAATTCTGATGGGTTTTCCTTTATATGTAACTTGTTTTTCTGTAGGAGGTTTCAGTGCCCTCTCTTTGTTCTATATGTTTAAAGTTTTTGCTATGATATGCTGTTGGGGAATTTCTGTTCTGGTCATGTCTAATTGGTGCCCTATGTGCTTCATGAATCTGTATAGGTAAGTCTTTCCTTAATTTAGGGAAGTTTTCTTCTATAATCCCATTGAAGATCTGGTCAATGCCATTGACCTGAGATTCTTCTCCTTCCTGTATGCCTGCGACACGTAGATTTTATCTTTTCATGGTATCCCACATTTCCTGTGTATTCCATTACTGTGTTTAAAAAAAAATTATAGTCTTTACTTGAGGAGTCCAGTTCTTTGACTTTGTTGTCCAGTCTTGATATTCTGTTTTCTATTCCATTCATTTTCTGGTGAGCCTTTTTCCTGTTGTTTAATTGATTTATTGAGTTTTTCAGCTCCCCCTTCATTTTTAAGGAGTCCAGATTTTCAACTTTGTCATCCAGTCTTGATATTCTGTTTTCCATTTCATTCATTCTGCTTGTGAGGCTTTCTTCTGTTTCCAACTGACCTATTGAATTTTTGAATTCCATGTTCATTTCTGTTTGGGTTTTCTTCAATATTTCTATCTATTATGAATTCACTTTTCAATTCCTGAAGTTTTTGATATTTCATCAACTGCATATTTGTATATTCTTGAACTTTCATCACAAATTTATGACTCTCTGTTAGAGTTCTTTGAGTTGTTTGGCTATGTTTTCTTTAAATTCTTTGATCAGATGAGATCGGGTGCATTCAGGGTGGCATGTTTATAATTGTTCTTTTAAATTCTGCATAATGGGATTCCTCAGGGTGATGCTCATTGTAGTACAGTTCTGTAGGACTGCTGGATTTGTTGGGGACATGTTATCTTGGTTTTTCATATTATGTGTTTTTTGTGTTGCCATTTGGGATTATGAATGCCTTTTATTGGTTGTGTGCCTAATAAGAAAGTCTATTCTTCCTCTGTTTATTTGAGTTTTGGTTCTGTTTATATTGTTGATGTAGCCGGGTTGCTTTTTGCTCAGGTATGACGGGTTAGTTATTGTGTGCTTCAGGTTCTTGCAGGGTATTAGGCTGGTCTCGGTAGTAGGCAGGAAGGGTAAAAGGCTGATCTCAGGAATACAAGGCAAACACATTCGGCAAAGTATCAGGATACAAAATGAATAAAAAATTAACACATAAAAATCAACACCCTTTCTATACACCAATAGGTAAATAAATAAACAAATGAATAAATAAATAAATAAATAAATAAATAAATAAATAAATAAATAATACTGAAAAAGAAACCAGGGAAATAATAGCATTCATGTTTGCCTCAAAACACAGAAAATATCTTGGGATAAATCTAAAGAAGTAAAAATCCTATATAATAAAAATTTTAAGACATTGAAGAAAGATACCAGAAGTTGAAAAGATTTCCCTTGCTCAAGTATCCATAAACTTCATATTGTGAAAATGGCCATCCTCCAAAAGCAATCTACAGATTTAATGTAATCACCAATGAAATTCCAACACAATTCTTCACAGAAACTGAGAAAATAATCTCAAATTTCCCATGGAAACACAAAACACAAGTATAGTCAAAACAAAAGAAGAGCTGGAGTTATTGCCATCCCTGATTTCAAATGCAGAGTTATAGTAATAATAACAGCTTGATACTGGCATAAACAGACATATTTATAAATGGAATAGGACTGAAGATTCAGATTTAAACCTACACTCCCAAAGCCTCCTGAGTTTAGAAAAAGGAACCAAAATAGACATTGGAGAAAAGAGCATCTTCAACACATGGTGCTGGGTCAAACTGGATAGCACATGTAGAAGAATGAAACTAGATCCCTGTTTCTCACCATACATAAAACTCAACTCCAAATGAATCAAGGACCTCAACCTAAGACCTGATACCCTGAATCCATTAGAAAAGAAAATAGGAAATACACTCAAATTTATATGCACAGGAAAGAACTTTCTAAATAGAAGCCTTATAGCCCAGGCACTAAGAGCAACAACGAACAAATGGGACCTCTTTAAACTAAAAAGTTTATATACAGCAAAGAACAACATCATTTTAGTGAAGAGGCAGCATACAGAATGGGAAAAAAACTTCACTAGCAATAACTCTGACAGAGAGTTAATAACTAGAATATTCAAAGAACTAAAAAAAAACTAAACAACTCAAAAATTGGGGCAAGGAACTAAACAGAGTTCTCAAAAGATGATATGTAAATTGTTTAGAAGTATTTCTAAAAATGTTCTACATCTTTAGCCTTAGGGAAATGTAAATTAGAACCACTTTGGGAGTTCATCTTACCCCAGTTAGAATGGCTAAGATCCAAATATCAAACAACGTCAAATTTGTTGAAGATAAGGGGAAAGGGCAACACTTATTCACTGCTGATGGAAATGCAAACTGGTACACCCCCTATGAAAATCAGTGTGGAGATTCCCCCCAAAGCTAGAATAGATCTACCACATGATCCAGCTATACAACTTTTAGGTATATATCCTACTACTGAGATATCTGTTCATTATTGTTGATTGCTATTATTCTACAATAACCAAGAAATGGAAGTAATCTGGATGTTCATCAACTGATGAACGGATGATGAAATTACATTACATTTACACAATGGAATACTATTCAGTTACTAAGAAAAATGTATTTATGAAATTCACAGGTAAAGTGATGGAACTGGAAACAATCATCCTGAGTACGGTAACCCAGACCTCCAAAGATAAGCATTACATGTTCTATCTCATAAATGGATGTTAGGTTTGAGTTTTTAGATATGTGTGTTTCAATTAGAAAATTCCTAGGGATCAGGAAACTAGTAGGGGATCATTGGGGGAAGGCTTCATAGGAAAGGAGATAGAATGCAGAGATATAAAGGGGGAGAGGGAATAATAGAATAGGAAGAGTTACACAAATTTAGTATGCATTTAGTATGAGTGATCAACCACTTCTGATTGTATTTAAAACTTGCTTCACAAGAGAGAGCCCATACCTGTCACTGAGACCAGGCATAGGAATCTATGGGTAGACAGGTCACAGGTCATAGGACAGAACCTACTACTCTTATTTTGCTAAATGACATAATAGTAAATCAACTCCTAATGACTTATTATTATACCCATAGATTAGTGCGTCTCTCAACTCCCACCGGAAAAGCTTCTTTTTGCAGTATATGGTACTTAGCACAGAGATCAATTACTAGTCAATGTGTAGAAAATAAAAGACTTCAAAGTGGTTAGCCCTGAATGGGACACCTATATCAAACTCTGCCTCCCAAGGCATAAAATTGGGTGAAGGGGGACAGTTATGGGCAGGGCAAATAGGTGACAGGGTCTGAATATTATCAAAATACACTGTATTAAGTTATCAAAAATTCAATAAAAATATAAAAATAACAAGTACCTTTCTCTTCTATTGAGTCTTACATCCCTCCAGGTTCAGGCAGGAGCTGCATTTATAAGCTCTCTCAGTGAGTCCAACCCAGTTTCCTCCTCCCCTACCAGGCTCAGGCATAGCTAGGAGCTGCATCTTTGCACCTTGTTGCTGAACCTGACCCAGCATCCTCACCCCATACTACCCATCCGGGCCCCACTACAAGCCCAGGCAAGAGGCACATCTCAGTTCTCTTGGCCCAGGCCCTGCTGGGATCTGTAGCTACAAGCTGCCTTGCTAAGTCCAACCTAGGTCCCTGCCCTCCAGGCCCAGGCCCAGCCGGGAATCACATTCTTGCGCTTTTTCAGAATCTGCCTGGTCCTTTGCCTCATGAGTATTTCCATACCTAGGCCCAACTGGGATCTACACCAGAATACTTTCTGGGATTTTACACAAGAACGCTCACATGATCCTTAAGACCCTGGCATAGCATGAGTAACCAGTGAATTTGAGTCCACCAACCCCCTGTTGTTGCAATAAATAAGCAACACTGAATATCTGAAGGACTGACCTACATGACCTGAAATCAACCCAGTTCAGGCAACTGAAAAAACACAAGAAAACACCCAGTCAACATAGTCAGGGAGAGTCATATTTATAAGACACAAATCAACAAAATAAATCCACATGCCCAGGTCACATTATAAAAATTCAACCAATGTGAAAGACCAGAATAATACAATAGCATCAGTCCTATAGACATATTCTCTAACGGGAATTACCTAGATGAAATTCAAGATACAGAAATTAAAGGAATAGTTATGAACATGATTAAAGAATTCAAGGAATCACCTAAATGTTCAACTGGTGAATGGATAAGGAAAATATGGTGCAGCTACACAATAGAATTCTGTCGAGTCTTAAAGAAAAATAGATTGGTGAAATTTGCAGGAAAATGAATGGAACTGGAAAATATACTGAGTATGGTAATTTAGTTGTGGAAAGACAAACTCTATATGTTCTCCCTCACCTTCAAATCTTAGACCCTAATTTTTAGATAGCTGTGCTTAAGTTGAAGTGAATGCCATGTAGCAAGAAAGGATCCATAAGAAGTGTGTGCAGGGAGTTCTAAAATAGGGTGGAATGTTAAAACACATGTAATACGAAGTAGAAGAAGGGAATTCTAGGGGAAGAAAAGTTTAAAGGGAGTAAGAGCAGGATAGCAGAAATATGGGACTGGGGAAGACAGTTACAATGAAGGATTCATGAAAAAGGTCATATTAAAACCTATTACTTTGTAAGATAACTAAAACCTATGATTTTTTTAAAGAAAGGAAGCTTGAACAGAAGTACTCTACATGAATGGTTAATGGTGATCATAAAAATCATAGATTTTCAAACCACAATACCAGTGCCTGGTACACCCCTTCTGAATTACTGGCCAGGTAGCCCTGGAGGCTCCCAAAAGTACACAGGCTGTTGTCATTCTTCTTGGATGCCCACCAGAACTAGATCTTAGGATCCTGTTGTTGGAAATACCACACACTCTGAATAGGGGACACAGAAACCAGTCTGGGACTGAGCTGAAAGCTTCTCTCTGCTGGCTAACTTTCATAATGACAAAAGGTGTGGTCTAGGCTGTTGAGGGAGAAGAGTCATCAACAATAACACCCAGCTATAGACCTGGGGTGCTCTGAACTGCCTGGTAAGATAAACCTCATAGGGCAATTCTCACATGGATATTCTGAGCATTACTAACTACTTCCTGGTTGAATTTAAGGCCTGCTTCACAGGAGAGAATACATACCTAGCACTGTAGTACTGGTCAAAAGCTGGGAAAGTCACAGGCCCTATGGAGGAATCTACTACTGATGTTCTTCCAAGTGGACATGTAGTTAAAATGCCTTCCAAATTTTATATTTATACTCATAAACCAGCATAGCTCACAGCCTTGGTCAGAGAAGCCTCTTTCATCAGTGGGTAGCCATCAAAGTGGGGACTTATAACTGCTGAAGTGTGAAGAGAATAAATGACTACTGAGTATTTGGCCCCAAAGAGGACATTTATGTCATCTACTCTGGAAGTGGTGGTGGGAAGACTGTGGGAACCAAAGGATGGGGAAAGGTGTGGTGGACACCACCTTCTACATCTCAAATACCAATATACGGCAGCTCTGGTTGCCTTCGTGGGGCCCAGAAGAAAGGAAGAAGAAGGCAGAGAGAGAGAGAGAGAGAGAGAGAGAGAGAGAGAGAGAGAGAGATCATGAGGGCAGAGGAAAATTGAGAAGGTAAAGGGTGGTGGGAAGGGGAGAGGGATGAGAGAGGGTAATGAGGGCAAACATAGTCACAGTGAAGCATATACAAGTATGATATTGTCTTTTAAGTAATGAAAACTACAATTCATGAAAGAAAGAATGACTACAAGTTGAATAAGAAAGTGTTTTAGAAAATTTTTAAGTAATCAGAAAATGTTACTTTAGTAGTTGTCAATTAAAATTCATTATCTTTTACCTGTTACGTTTTTCGAGGCAACTGCTGCTTGGGGGATTCCTCTTGTGCCACTTAGAGTGTGAAGGCATAAAAATGCATGTGTATCTGAGGAATGCTGAGAAGCCTTCTAGAGTTATAAGTGAGAAGTAACAGGAGGAAAAAGAGACATGACTTTAATGCAATAGAGACTGTCAGCATTTCACGATGATGGTGCATTGGAAACCATGATTGATAGGATGGTATTAGTTACTTTTATCATCACTTTGATAAAGTATCTGACATAGACAACTTGGAAGGAAGGAAGGAAGGAAGGAAGAAAGGAAGGAAGGAAGGAAGGAAGGAAGGAAGGAAGGCTTTTAGCTCATAATTTGAAAATACAGTCCATCACTGTGGTGGTGGCTGGTTACATTGTATCTGTAGTCAGCAAGCAGAGAGACTTGAATGTCTCTGCTCATCTTGCTTTCTCCTTTTTCATTCAGTGGGGACCACAGTCCATGGAATGGTACCATCTGCATTTAGTGTGAATTTGCCTACCTCACTTAACCTAATCTAGGTAATCCCTCAGAGACAGGCCCAGATATTTGTTTCCATGGTGATTCTAGATCCCATCAATTGGGCAGTGAAGATTAACCACCACAGTTATTAATACTATGATAACCAGAAGCTTTCCAAGAGGTACTTACGGGGGAATTTATGAACCTTGTCCATCAATGGAGACCCTAACCACACAGTCTGTGGAGACTGCAGAAGGATCTATAGCCGACATCAATTCGTCCCACCCTGGCTGTAATAAGGAAGAGCTAAAGGGTCATGTAAAGTTTGACAGAACTGGCGCAGCATCCTAATGGTTAGAACTAAGAACTCTAGTACCCCTGTCTCCAAACCTTACAGGGGATACAGGTCAAGAACACAGTACCTTTTCCTTCAGCTAACACTGGGACTTGTGCCCAACCATAATAGTTATTATAGCAGTCAGATTTCTTCCTGAACATAAATTCGTGTGAAAACAACTCAACAGGAAGAAGACTGCTGCAAAATAAACCAAGTGGAGCTGGAGAGATGGCACAGTAGTTAAAAGCACTGGCTGCTCTTGCAGAGGACCTGGGTTCAATTCCCACCACCCGCATGGCGATTAACAACTGTCTGTAACTCCAGTTCCAGGAGATCTGGCACCCTCTTCTGACCTCCTCAGGCATTGCACAACACAGGTGCACCCACCTACTTGCAGGCATTACATTCACACACATAAAATAAAAATAAAAAATAAAATATTAAAAAAACAAAATAAAGCAAGCAAAATAGTGAGCAAAAGGGGGAAAGCTGCAAACTAGAGGGTATTTGTACTCTAAAAAATGCACAAAACATGTAAAAGAAACCTAAAAACATGAGACAATATTCCAAAATGACAACATCACAAGCTGGCAGCCTCCCAGTATCTAAAAATAAAGACGATGAGATAGCTAAGATGGCAGAAAAATATTTCAGCAAAATGGATGGATTAGAAAAGACTAATATTAAGTGAGTGGACTCAAACTCAGAAAGAATAAAACCACATAGTCTTGCTTATACAGCTCTTAGCATATATGTGTGTGTGTGTGTGTGTGTATGTATGTATATAGATGTAAGTGTGGGTACAGCCTAAAATGTAGAAAAGAGACCAAGAGAGGGTAATATTAGGCGATGATGATGTAGAAAAAGGACATGAGTCATGAAAGAGAATATAAGGCTATTTTTTCTAGTGTCAGTTCCATAATAATTTTCTCTTTTTGTGTTGAATATCTAGGATACTAAAACCACAAGAACCATTTTTACATTGAGAAAGATTCAGTATGTGTTATTCCTTTGAGGCAGTGATTGTGAAAGTTGGACTTTCTTTTTAATTTCATTGACTGTTAGTGCAGTAGGAATTAGACATGACTAGTCACTGAATAGATTTGCCACAAAACTTATTTGTGGGAGAGGAATTTTGTAATCTTAAATTTCTGCCCTTAGGCTTCTGTCTAAAACTATACCAAATCATTCTATTATAATGATATTTAATATTTGAATTATGTTGCTTTACATAAGATAAAGTGTGCTTTTTAAAAATTAAAAAATAAAATGAAACATGGAAAAATGCCAATATTTTTCAAATGCTCTCAAAACTTGTAAAGAAAGGAACATTTCCAACATACTTTAGGAAGCCAGCATTTAAAGATATCAAATCCAGAAAAAGACATGAAAATAAAGGAAGTTATTGGCCCATTTCTCAGATAAACACAATGAAAACATTCTTTAAAAAATGTTAGCAAATTAATACAACAGCACATTAAAAGTCAAATTGGTCATGATCAATTGAGATTTATCCTTGGCATAAAAGTGTGGCTTAATATGTGCAAATAACAAACATGATACATCATAGTAACAATAGGAAAGACAAAATATGCTAATTTCATTATATGTAAAAACATCTGACAATTTTTGCTCCTCGGACCAGGAGCAAGAGGCTGAGACAGTTGGAGATGCTATCTGCTTCCATCCTTTGCACAGACCCTGCTGGAGCCGCTGCCGCTGTGGATGATCAGGAGGTGTAGGAGGCTAGGCATGAGACCAACAGCACAGGTGCACCCTGCTTCCTGTTGATGAGCAGGAAGACACTGACCGGAAATCTGCCCCGGCAGCTAGAAACAACAACACATCCACAGCTCCAATAGAAGGACGCCAACGGGACATAAGGGACCAATGGGAGGAGGGAAGGGGGTATAAAGGAGCCGCCTGTGTTCACAATAAACGAGCTCGCGTCCCAGAGTCTGTGTCATTGATTTCTAGCCTACTTATCCCCTGCACCCGCGCGGGAGGGGGGGGCGGTCAAAGGGACCTCAGCTGCAACAAGGAGGACCTGGTGTACCAGGCGAAGCTGGCAGAGCAGGCTGAGCGATACCACGAAATGGTGGAATCAATGAAGAAAGTAGCAAGGACGGATGTGGAACTGACAGTTGAAGAATGAAACCTCTTATCTGTTGCACATAAAAATGTGATTGGAGCCAGAAGACCATCCTGGAGAATAATCAGCAGCATTGAACAGAAAGAAAAAAAAAAACAAGGGAGGAGAAGATGAACTGAAAATTATTCGGGAATATCAGCAAATGGTTGAAACTGAGCTAAAGTTAATCTGTTGTGACATTCTGGATGTACTGGACAAACACCTCATTCCACCAGCTAACACTGGCAAGTCCAAGGTTTTCTATTATAAAATGAAAGGGGACTACCACAGGTGTCTGGCCGAGTTTGCCACAGGAAATGACAGGAAGGAGGCTGCAGAAAGCAGCCTTGTGGCTTACAAAGCTGCTAGTGACATTGAAATGACAGAACTTCCACCAACACGTCCTATTCGCTTAGATCTTGCTCTCAACTTTTCTGTATTCTCCTATGAAATTAACTCCCCTGACCGTGCCTGCAGGTTGGCAAAAGCAGCTTTTGATGATGCAATTTCAGACTGGATAGCTGAGTGAAGAAAGCTATAAGGATTCTACACTTAGGCAGTTGTTACGTGCTAATCTGACACTACGGACTTCAGACATGCAGGGTGATAGTGAAGAGCAGAATAAAAAAAGCGCTGCAGGATGTGGAAGATGAAAATTAGTGAGACATAAAAAAGCCAACAAGGGCCAGGAGTGGTGGCTCATGGCTTTAACCCCAGCAGTTGGGATTAACAAATATGGAAATTGATACAGTAATACAAAACCTCCCAACTAAAAAAAGCCTAGGACCAGATGAATTCACAGCAGAATTCTACAATACATTCAAAGGAAACATGATGAAGTGACCATCTTTATCACTTCTGACATACAACCAGTGCTTCTTGAATCATTCAAAAGGATATAAACAAAGGGAGACCTCCCAAACTCCTTCTATGAAACCAGTATCACTCTAATACCAAAACCAGGTGTGCTGGATAGCTTTAGTGTCAACTTGACACACCTGGGTTGAGGGAGCCTCAATCAGGAAATTGCCTCTATTGGACTGGCCTGTGGCCATGCCGGAAGGGCATCTTCTTGATGAGTGATGTGGGAGGGCCCAGCCCACTGTGGGTGGTGCCACCCCTGGGCAGGTGGGCCTGTGTTGCATAAGAAAGCAGGCTGAGCAGGGGCCAGGGGAGCAAGCCTGTAAGCAGCGTTCCTCCATGGCCTGTGCTCCAGCTCCTGCCTCCAGGTTCCTGCCCTGAGTTCCTACCTTGGGCTCCCTGATGAACTGCGACCTGGGAGTTGTACGACAAATAAACCCTTTCCTCCCCAAGTTGGTAGTGGTCAGAGTGTTTTGTCACAGCAATGAAGAACAAACTAAGACACCAGGTAAAGACAACAACAACAAAAAAGAAAACTGTAGGCCCATATCCTTAATGAACATAGATGCAAAGATTCTTAATAAAATATTTGAAAACCACATTCAGACACGCATCAAAAAGATCATCCATCATGACCAAGTCAGTTTTATTCCAAAAATTCAGGGGTGGTTCAATATATTTGAGTCAATAAGTATTATAAATCATAAAAATGAACTCAGAGATAAAAATCACATGGTCATCTCAATAGATGAAGATAAGGACTTGTAGAAAATCCAACATGCATTCAATCTTAAAAGTCCTAGAGGGAGGGCTAACTCTCCTAGCCTGCACTCCTAACCGCAGGCCTCTTGGGGTAAGTCTATAGCGCAGCCCTCTGCGCCTTGATTCCCCAAGCCACATTCACCCTTCCATCTCCCCCGCTGTTCGCTACTCCCAGTTTGAGACCTGCACCACTCCTAGTATTGGGGTCCCAGACACCTGGGGAACCAATACTGCTTCCTGATCCTTCTCACCCAGACCAACTTAGTGCCTTTCTTGGGCCCCAGGAGCACTGCTTCTGGTCCTGGCCCCACCCTCACTTTTCTCTGCGTCCCTGGACCTGCACCACCGGCTAACTCTCCTAGCCTGCACTCCTA
>NW_008358866.1:12516621-12535329 GCF_000622305.1 Nannospalax galili
TAAAGAAGATCTACATCCAATACTACTTAATTTATTCAAAAAAATAGAAATGGAGGGAAAACTTCCAAATTCCTTCTATGAAGCCAGCATCACTCTCATACCAAAGCCTGGTAAAGATACAACCAAAAAAGAAAACTATAGACCCATATCCTTAATGAACATAGATGCAAAAATTCTCAGCAAGATACTTTCAAACCGCATACAGACACACATCAAAAGGATCATCCACCATGATCAAGTTGGCTTTATTCCAGAGATGCAGGGATGGTTCAATATACGTAAGTCAATAAATGTCATAAGTCACATAAATGGGCTCAATGACAAGAACCACATGGTCATCTCAATAGATGGAGAGAAGGCCTTTGACAAAATTCAACATGCTTTTATGTTTAAAGTCCTAGAGAGAATTGGACTGGAGGGAACATACCTCATCATAATTAAAGCCATATATAACAAGCCCACAGCCAACATTGTTCTAAATGGAGAAAAACTGGAAGCATTCCCATTGAAATCAGGAAGGACAAGGCTGTACTATCTCTTCTCTTTTTGAATATAGTGCTTGAAACTCTTGTGAGAGAAATAAGACAAGAGAAATAAATTAAAGGAGCACCATCTGGAAAAGAAGAGGTCAAATTATCACTATTTGCAGGCTATATGATATTATATATAAGAGATCCCACAAATTCTCCCAGAAAATGGTTAGAAATGATTAATATTTTCAGTAAAGTGGCAGGTTACAAAATCAACTTACAAAAATCTGCAGCTTTTCTATCTAAAAATAACAAGCAATCAGAAAAAAAAAAAACATTTGAAAAACCCTCCAATTTACAATAACCCCCAAAAATAAAATATTTAGGGATTAAACCTAACCAAAGACATTAAATATCAAAAATTCAAATCCTTAAAGAAAGAGATAGAGGAAGACACCAGGAGATGGAAGGACCTACCATGCTCATGGATTGGTGGAATTAAATCAAAAAGTGAGAGAGAGAGAAAAAGAGAGAATGTTACCTAAAGCTATCTAGAGTCAATGCAATGCTAATTGAAATATCCAAGACATTCTTCACAGAGCTAGGAAAAAAGCATCCTAAAATTTATATTGAATCTCCAATAGACCCTGAATATTCAAAGCAATCTTGGACCAAAAGACCAATGCTCGGGCAGCCACCAGACCACATCTCAGATTATATTACAGAGCTATAGTAATAAAAACAGCATAGTACTGGTACAAAAAGAATCATGTAGATCAATGGAACACAATGGAAGACACAAACATGAGTATATGCAATTGTAGTCACCTGATATTTGTCAGAGATTCAAAGAACACACAGTGGAGGAAAGACAGCATCTTGAGTAAATGGTGCTGGCAGAATTGGATTTCCACTTGTAGAAGAATGGACCCTTATCTTTCACCATGCACAAAAGTCAACTCTAAAGAGATCAAAGACCTCCATGTAAAACCTGAAACTTTGAAGCTACTAGAAGAAAACATAGGCAGTACCCTACAAGATACAGGTGTAGGAAAGGACTTTCTAAATCAGACATCAGTTGTCCAGGAATTAAGGTCAACAATCAACAAATGGGACCTCACTAAGCTACAAAGCTTTTGTACAGCAAAAGAAACAACCAAGGAAGTGAAAAGAAAGTCCACTGAGTAGGAGAAAACCTTCACATGCCACACATCTGGCAGAAGATTAATATCCAGAATATACAAAGAACTCAAAAATAAATAAACAAGGAAATAAACCACCCAATTAAAAGATGGGCTATGGATCTGAACAGAGAGTTTTCAAAGAAATAAAAATGGCTAAGATGCACCTTAAAAAGTGCTCAGCATCCTTTGTAATTTGAGCACCTTAAGATTCCATCTTACCCTGGCTGAGAGCAAGAGAACAAAAGACACCAAATGCTGGTGAGGATCATGCAACCACTATAGAAAGCGATGTGGAGAGCTCTTAAAAAACTGAAAATGAGCCAGGTGTGTAGTCCCAACACTTGGGAGGTAGAGGCAGGTGGATCTCTGTGAGTTCAAGGCCAGCCTGGTATACATAGTGAGTTCCAGGACAGCTGGGGCTACAGGGAGACCCTGCTTCAAAAAGAAAAAAAAAAACCTGAAAATGAATCTACCATATGTTCTGGTTATATCTACCATATGTTCCGGTTATATAACTCTTTCTCATGTACCCAAAGGACTCATCCTACTACAGATACCTGTATTTCCATATTTGTTGCTGCTCTTTTCACTATAGATAAGAAATGGAAACAACCTAAATGCCCCTCAACTGATGAATGGATAATGAAAATGTGGTACATTTACACAATGGAGTTGTACTCAGCAGTAAGAAAAGATGAGATTATGAAATTTGCAGGCAAATGGATGGAGCTAGAGACTGTTATACTAAGTGAAGTAACACAAACTCAGAAAAGCAATCAACATATGTTCTTCCTCATTTGTGGATTGTAATACCAATCCCTTATATATAAGTATATATTCTTATACGACAGCTGGAGCCAGAAACTGGAAATGAGACATAGAAGTAAAAGGAATGAAAAAGCCCAAAAGAGGGGGATATTAGGGAGCAGGTGCTTTATGGGGGATGGGGGGAAATGGGAGTGTTTGGTTAGGAGGGGAGGAGGAAGAGATATGCAGGGGATCATGAGGTGGGAAGAGGAGGGAATTCAGGAGAGAGGGGATGGGGGAGTTGGGTATTATTGGGGAGGGTGAGGATAATGGGAGTTCTTGGACTGGGGAGGGAGGAGGGAAGTTGGACGGGGAAGAGAGGAGAGATGAGTGGATCATGGGTAGCATAGGAAGACAGAAGCATTTGTGTTGGCTTGGGACCCCCCAGAGAAATACAGATATGGTGTCTGAACATTAGTACATGTGTATGCCTGGGGGCTGTATGGCAAGGAGCACCATAGCAGACAGGAGAGACCTCTCTTTGTGTGGTTGGTCAGAGTAGGCCAAGAGGCTCCCAAAATCACAGAGGCTGTTACCAGAGCCCTTGATTATCTCCAAGAACTTGAAGGTAAGGCCCTACTGCTGAAGACAGCCCATAATTTGGGCACAGGACCTGGAACAATGGAGCAGGGAGTGTATGGAAGGCTTTTCCCTGAAGACTATCTCTCGTAGTTCTAGAGGATACTCTGCAAGCTGCTAAGGGGGACAATCAATTAATGATCCAGCCCAGTCCTAAAGATGAATAAATATAACAACGGGCACACCAAACTACCTCTATTGGTGCAGTAGTGGCACTGTTATTGGGGAGGGGGGTAATCAACAGCTATGTAATTAGACTGAAAGCCCTCTCAATAGGAGTTAACTCATGGGTGGCACTGTAATTATATGCAAATATACATTGCTAGAGAGGTCGTAGATCCTAGAGTAAACCCTATCTCTGTCATATCTCTAGACAAATAAAATTTCTTACCACATTCAAATATGGATTCTTATATTTACAGACAAGTGTCCGGTACAGTACCACTCATCAAAGAAGCTTCTTTCACAACAGATGAAGGCTACTGCAGATTTCCACAATTGGTCCCATACAGAGAATGTATGTCTGAGAGATTACCAGTGCTAGGTGACATATCTACAGTGAAACCTCTCCACCTAAAGCTCATCAACATAGTGGAGCAGGAGGTGGAGAGACTACTGGTGCGTCCCTCAACTCTCACCAGCAACACTTCCTTATACAACAGAGTGCGATGCACACAGAAGGCCACAGCTGGCTAAGCTTTGGAGAATAATAGACTACAGAGTGTGTGTCCTTGAATAGGACTCCTATATTAAACTTCAGCCACCCACAGCTCAGGGACCATTGAAGAAGAGGTGGGCAGAAAGACTGCAAGAGCCAGGGATGGCCCATGAGCATAGAGAAACAGAGTTTCAGACTACTGGAAGCTTGCTCATGTGAACTTGTGGCAATGGTGTCATCGAGTACAAGATCCATGCCAACTCAATCAGACAAGGATTCATTGTGGTACAGGGAAGTTGGTGGCAGGCCTGCCCTGGCCTGAGAACTGTTGGAGACTGATTGCTCCTGGGAGAGGGAGAGTAGACCTTCCTTAAGATGTCTAGATAGGCTGAACAGACTCCAGTGGATGAACTTGAACCAAAAGACATCCGGGGAAAATGCTTGACTGAATGGGACTTAACATGTACGGCAGGATATATGAAGCCTGGTGTGGGGGGTATTGGAGCATGGGTGGGGGGTCTTAATTTGATTAAGAACTGTTGTATGAAATGTACCAAACTCAATAAAATATTATAAATAAAATGAATGAATAAATAAATAAATAAATAAATAAATAATAAAAGTTTTCTGGTGGAATCTTTAGGATTTATTTTATATACAGCATCACATCATTTGCAAATATGGATACTTTGACTTCATTTCCTCTTCACCCCCTTATCTCCTTCACTTTTCTTATTTCTATAACTAAAATTTCAAGGACTATATAAAATAGGAATGGAGAAAATGGACATCCTTGTCTTGCTCTTGATAGTGGAAATGCTTTGAGTTCTTATGATGTTGGCTGTGGGCTTGCTGTATAGTGCCTTTATTATCATGAAGAGATGTTGGATTTTGTCAAAGGCCTTTTCTGCATATAATGAGACGTTTATGTAGCTTCTGTTCTTCAGTCTTCTTATGTCCTGGGTTATATTTATTTATTTACATACCTTAAACCATCCCTGCGTCTCTGGGATGAAGCCAATTTGATCATGGTAAATAATCTTTGTGATGTGCTCTTGCATTTTGTTTAGAAGCATTTTATTCAGAATTTTTTTATTCTATGTTCATCAGAGAGATTGGCTAACATTTTGTTTTTTATTGGACTTTTTCTGATTTGGGTATCAGGGCAATACTGGCTTCATCAAAAGAATTTGAAAGCATTCTTTCCTTTTCTATTTTATGGAAAAACTCGAGGAGTATTGATATTAGCTCTTCTTTGAAGGTCTGGTATAGCTACATTCATATGGTCCTGAATTTTTAGCTGGGAGACTTAATTATTGCTTATATCTTATTGTTAGTTATGGTTCTCTTGAAATTGCTTACTCATCTCGGCTGAAATTTGGTAACTCATACGTATCTAGAAATTCATCCTTTTCTTTTAGATTTTCCAAATTAGTGGAATATATTTTTGTAAAGTATGTTTCTTATGCATCTTTGAATTTCCTCAGTATTTGTTGTAATATTTACCTTTTCATCTCTGAGTTTCTTAATTTGGGTCTCTCTTTTGCTTAATTTGGCTAGAGACTTTCAATATTGTTAATCTTTTCAAAGAACCAAGTCTCAGTTTCATTGATTCTTTGTATCATTTTGTTCATTTCTATTTCATTAATTTTATCCCTGATTTTGATGGTCTCTTCCTATCTATTCTTTTGGGTATTGTTTGTTCTTGTTTTTCTAATGTCTTCAAGTACATCAAGTTATTAATATGAGATCTCTCTAGGTTTTTTTTTTTTTTGGTCTTTTTGAGACAGGGTCTCCCTGTAGCCCCAGCTGTCCTGGAACTCACTGTGTAGACCAGGCTGGCCTTGAACTCACAGAGATCCCAGAGTGCTGGGATTAAAGGCGTGTGCCACCACAGACAGAGTGCTATAAACTTTTCCCTCAGGACTCCCTACATTGTGTCTCACAGATTTTGCTATGTTTGTGTTTTCATTTTTATTCAATTCTAGCAATTTTTAAATTTCCTTCTTTATGTCTCCCTAACCAATTTTTATTTCAGTGTGTTGTTTATTTTCCAAAAATTTGTGTATTTTTTCACATTTTTGTTGCTTTATTCCTTTGTGGTCAGATAGGATACAGGATGTTCTTAAATTTGTTTGGACTTGCTTTACATCTATATATGTGGTCAGTTTTGGAGAAATTTCCATGAACTGCTGAAAAGAAAGTATATCCTCTGGTGTTTGGGTGGAATGTTATGTAGATGTCTGTTAGGTCCATTTGATTTATGATCTCATTTAACTTCAGGATTTCTCTGTTCAGTTTTTGTCTGGATGATCTGTCTATTGGTGTGTGGCATATTAAGTCACTCACTATCACTGCATTGGAGTCAGTCTGTGATTTTAGATTTTAATAGTCTTTCTTTTATAAAAGTGGATGCCCCTGTGTTCAGTGCATATATGTTTAGGATTGTAATACCCTCTTTGTGGATTTTTCCTTTAATGAATATGAACTGTCTTTCCCTTCTCTTCTGACTAATTTTAGCTTGAAGCCTATTTTGTCAGATATTAGGAAAGCTACACCTGCTTGTTTCTTAGTTCCATTTGCTTGGAATGCCTATTTCTGTCCTTTTAACCTAAGATTGTGTGCTGGATAGAGTCACTTGTCAACTTTAAAAGTCTAGGAAGAGGCAACCTCAATTGGTGAATTTACTTAATAAATAGGATTATGGGCATGTCTGTGAGGCATTTTCTTGATTATTGAGTGATGTGGGAGGGCAGTGTCATCCCTAGGATGGTGGTCTTGGGTTGTATAACAAAGCCGGTTGAGTACAAGCCAGAGGAACAAGCCAGTACCCAGCATTCCTCCATGGTCTGTGCTTCAGTTCCTCCATGTTTCTGCCCTGAGTTCTTGCATTGGCTGGACTATGAGCTGTAAGCCAAATAAATCCTTTCCTCCCCACGTTGCTTTTCGTCAGCATTTTATCACAGCAATAGAAACCCTTACAAGAACAGGTTAATGTCTATTTTGATGGTGAAATATTTGGGGGATGCAGCTAAAAGATGGATCTTGTTTTCTAATCCAATCAGTTAGTCTATGTGTTTTTATTGGGGAGTTGACATTGTTAATATTGAGAGTTACTACTGACATTTATTAATATCATTACTTTGTTGTTGTGGTGGTGTTTTCAGTGACTTCCTTCGGTTAACTGTCCTGGAATTGTTTATTCCTTATAACCTTTTGGGTATGTTTAGTCTTCTCTTCAGAGCAAAATATTCCTTCTAGTTTCCTCTGTAGAGATGCCACAAGGATTTGTAGGACATAATCCATACCCTCCTAGCTTGCACAATGAAAAAGCAGTTGTAATTCTAATAGATCTTCCTTTATATGTCATTTGTTCTTTCTTGCATCTTTCAATATCCTTTCTTAGTTCTGTTAATTTATTGTTTTGATTATTATGTGATGTGGGGATTTCTTCTCTGTTCCTGTATATTGGTGTTCTGTTTGCCACTTGGACTTTGACAGACATCTCTTTCCTTAGATATGGGAAGATTTTTTTCTATGGTTTTGTTAAAAAATATTTTCTGTGCCTTTGACCTGGGTTTCTTCTCCTTGTTCTAAACCTATGATTCATAGATTTGGTCTTTTTATAATATCCCAGAGTTCTTGTACATTCCGTTCCTGGGTTTTTTTAGATTTAATATTTTCTATGATTGAATGATACAATTCTTCAACCTTTTCTCCAAGACTTGATAGTCTCTCTTTCACTTGATTTCTTCTTTTGGCGAGGTTTTCCACTGAGTTTTAAAAATTATTTTATTTATTATTTTTATTTTGTGTGTATGAGTGTATTGCCTGAATGTATGTAAGTGCAGTCCTGTTGTGCAGTGCCCCTAAATGTCAGAAGAAAGTGTCGAATCCCCCAAAACTGGAGTTATAGACATTTGTTAGCTGCCATGTGGATGCTGGGAATCAAACCCAGTCCTCCACAAGAGTAGCCAATACCCTTAACCACGGATCCATCTCTCCAGCCCTTCCATTGAAATTTTTATTTCACTTGTTGAGTTTCTCACTTCAAGTTTTATTTAATTGTGACTTTTCCTCAGAAATTCTTTCTTTATTAATTTCTATTTTCATATCTTAAATTATTTTCTTTATTTCATTCAGCTGTTTGTGTTTTCACAGTCTTCATACTGGAATTTATATATGTCCTCTTTGAGTTTGTTGAACATACTTATAATTGCTATTTTCAAATCATTGTCTTGTGTCTCAACTAAGTTGCTCTTCTCAGGGGATACTGCAGTGGATGTCCTGATTCTGGAGGAAACATTATCTTGGTTATTTATATTGTTTCTATGGACCTTGGCATCTGAAGTTAGGTCGTTGGTGGTATTTCCTTGTATGGATATCTGATCTCACTTTTGTTGAGCAGGTTTTGGCTGTTTGTTTGCTGTTACCTCAACATGTTAAGTTGTGGGCCACCTGAATGGTGCTTGGTATTCAATTTTGTGGTAACTCTGTGCTAATGTGGGAGTGTGGTATTAGATGTGTTCTACATAGCTCAGGATATGTGAGCTTCTGAGCCCAGAAACAAACCTTCTGTAGAGTTAGATGATTCTCGCTACCAAGCTTCAGAAGTCTATGGAAGGCTGACGCACGTGGTCCTTTGATGGCAGCAAGAGTGAGAAGTATTCCCTGGAGGCCAGGGAGAGGATGTCACACTGACCTGAGGGGAGGTGGGTGTGTTAGAGGTTATTAACTGGCTTCATGGTCTCAGGACCCCTTGTAGTCTCTGGGTATTGTAGTTGATGAGGGGATACAGGCTTTTGGTGTTGCTATCTAGCAGGCTAAAAGTTTCTGGGATGTCTATTGGGGACTGAGGGCAACAGGGAGTTAGTTACCCATGTGCTCTTAGTACAGTACAGTATTCATGTTAGGGTTTTAGGGTGATGGCAGTTTTGTGGAGTCAGCCTACTTGGGTCTGAGGTCAATGTGGGTCATTTGGAGAGTCCCTGGAGTGCAGTTGGCTAGGGTGGGCTGAATCCCAAAGAAGGGGTAGTTCAGGAAGAGGTGGGGATCCCTACCAGGATACAGCAGCAAGGCTTTGGGGTAATGTCAGGGGTTTGGGGACAGCCTACCTGATCTCTGGCCACATGGGGTGATTGGAGAGTCCCTGGTGTTCAGCCAGCTGGGTCTTACCTGAGTTTTTACATTGAGACTTGTGAATCTTTCATTGGTTGTGGCATTTTTTATTTTTATTATTTTTTTCTGCGTATTAGTGTATTAGCTGTATGCATGAAGTACACCCATGCCATGCAATGCCCCTGGAGGTCAGAAGAAGGGTCAGATACCCTGGAAATGAAGTTATGTAAGGTTGTTAGCCACCATGTGGGTATTTGGAATTGAACCGGGCTCCTCTACAAGAGCAGTCAGTGCTCTTAACCACTGATCTATCTCTCCCTGGTTATGGCTTTTGATATGAGTTTCTGGCCCACTTGTGTTGAGTGGGCCTGTGGACATCTGCTTTCTTGACTGCCTTTGGGATCAACTAGATGATGCTGGAAGTTCAGACTTTGGGGTACTCCGTATTGATTCTTAGGTAGAGTATCTAAGGTAGTGTTGGCTCAGGTAACGGCCTTGTCTCTGACCTCATCAGGGGCACTGTGTGTGAGCTGGGAAAGAGAGAGACAGGTTACCATAGCTGGCAGGAGTGTGACCTCTCACACAAGGAAAGGGCAGGCATCCTACATGCACACTGAGAAGTTTGGAGTTGGGGTTCATTAAGGAACAGTATCCTCTGACATTGGGAAGGAAGCAGTCATAGCACATGGGTCCTGAGATGGAGGAGACTAAGGTTCCAGAGGATACTAGGATTGTGGTCTCTGAGTGGAGAGCAAGCTCTGCTCAATATCTGAGATGCTATTAAGAGAGCTCTATATGGCTCCTAAGACAACTGGGGGTTAAGGTTCCCAGGGAAGAAGATGTGGCCTCTGACTTGTGAAGCAACCCCTGTTGGGGCCCTAAGATGACAGAGTTGGAGTGCCAGCAGATGGAAGATATGATCTCTAACCTTGGAAGTGGGTCCTGAGGCATTTGGGAGCAAGCGCAAGAGATGGTGGGGGTTAGGGTACCAGAGGGAGGCAGATGTGGCTTCTGAACTAGGGACTGAAAGCCATAGGGTCTTGATACACTGGGTGCTATAGTACTTGAGGGAGTAGTATGTGACCTCTAACCCAGATAGCAAACTGGACACTTGGATCCTGACATGCTAGTGAGTATACCACATGGGTCTGAAACACTGGAGGTTGGCCATCAGAAGGAGGGAGGCTTTGACCTCTGACCTAGAAAGTGAGCCCTGTTGGGGGTTTGAATATTGGAGGGAGAAAGATGAGGTCTCTGATCTAGGGAGCAAGCTCCACATAGATCCTGTAGTGTTGGGGGTTAGGGTACTGGAGGGTAGGGAATGTGGTGTCTAACTAGGAGTGGGTGCTGAGGTTCTGAGGAGTAAACTCTGCTCAGCTCTCTCTTTTTTTGAGGTAGCATCTTCTATATAGCCCTAGTTGACCTAGAACCCTCTTTATAGACCAGGCTGGCCTTGAACTTAAGACAATCCTCTCTCCTCTGCTTCCCAAGTGCTGGAACTACAGTTGTATATCAGATACAGAGAATTTATAATGTACTATAACCATATTTTTTACAATTTTCTGTGACAGATTTAAAAGGATATTATGGTTGTTTATGATGAAAACTGGGGATGGGGGAAAATCTCAGAATTGTTGAGTAGATTCACAGTATTTTATGTCCATATTTATTGGCTGTTAATATATGAAAAGAAGATAAATTAGTCTTCCAACAATTCATCATTTAGAATCTGTTAATGGTACAGATTTTAGATGCCTTGAGTCAGTTCTATTGTAGAAATAAGACCAAAGTGCTCCTGTAAAATAATCATTAAAAATGTAGAAAAGAGATTTGCCACTTAAATTTTAAAAAGAAATCTAATTCATTTCAGTGTCTAAAAAATGCCAGTCTTACTAAGCATTACTGTTGGGGAAAATTAATTTTCTTAGGCCTTAATGTCATATAACAAGTCTCTGTTCTGCCCAATTCCACATAATCTATCCTATACTAAACCTTGCTGATTCTGATTCTATCTTCTTTGAGGAAGAGTCTGTTTCCACACTCCTGACATCTCTTCCAGCTTGTCTTTCACTTCTGCCTCCCAGTACTGTCTGCCAGAAGTACACCCCTTAGAGCCCAGGACAAATGGTTAAAAATAAGGTCTTCTTGAACTTAGTTAATCTTTGCAAATTTCCATATTGTGCTTTTTAAAAAATACTTTTATTATTTAAAAATAATTTTTCTCCCCCCTTTCCATTTTCATGTCTCTATGCATACATGTAGAGGCCTGAGGCTCTTCCACTTTATTCAGTGAGGCATGGTCTCTTAGTCAAACCCAGAGCTCACCAATATGGCTAGTCTCCTTAGCCAGCCTTTCTCTGGAGATACATGCCTCTGCCTTTGAGGTTGGAATTATAGGCAGGCCACATGGCCCTGGGTTCTGTCCTCATGTTTGTGTGCCAAGTGCTTAACCACTAAGCCATCTTCCCAACCCAATTTTTCTGTCTTCTGCGACAGTAAGTTTATAATGTACTGTTTCAGGATCTAGAATTATATCCCTTGAAATCACTCAATAATTCTGTTTAAGTAAAATGTTGTGGGGGAAGCTAAAAGTCTTTTTTTTGGGGGGGGGGAAGCTAATCTTTGAATGAAAGAATTTTAGGTTATTTTTAGTTTTCATATTTGTGGCGGGTACTAACATTTGCCAGTGATTGCAGTTCTGACTTTGGATATTTGGTCTCAGTAGATATTTTAATGAAGAGGCATGATCTGGAGGTTTTTTAGTTTTTCATTTAGTTTTGCTAAAATATCTATCTCTTAATCTTGCAATTACCGAAAATTGTCTCTTGCCTATTTTTGAAAAACAAAAGTTGGTCAGATTCTGACTGGACTTTGTTGCTTCTCTTCTATGCTCTACCTTTCCCTCCAGCTCCAGTGATTTTCATTTCCTTGTGATAATCACTTTTTCAACTAGTTTTACTCCTCTGCATAGCTCAGTGTTATGCTCTAATTCTTTTCTGTCAGACAACAGCTTTCTCTGTGGGCCAAACTGTGATGATTGCGATTACTAGAGAAACCACTCTGTGGACATTGAAGAGGATGTCAAACCTCTAGGTAAGTCCATGAGCAAAAGACCAGAACCTATCTATGTTCCCTACAAGTAACCTTTCTTTCTTCCCTTTACTCTTCTTCCTTCTTTCTTTTCTCTTCCACCTTCCTATTAGCCCATAGGTGACTGAGAGTTTCTTTTCTGGACAGAGAAAGTGACATGAAAGGCAGGAAAAACGATATTTTAGATCCTTCCAAATGTAATGATGTAGGACAGAAATTATGTCTGCATTTGATGGTCATACAAATAAATGATTGAAAGAAAGGAAGAAATCAAAGAAAGTAAAAGTGTTAAATAGAATGTTCCAGAAAATGGGACAGCTAACTTCTGCTTAAAGTTCTGTCAAGACTGTTACAAAGTCCACTGAGTCTTGAACAATAGCATTGGGCAAGGAAATGTTTATTTTTAAGTCCTGCTCTATTGAGTTCAAGACCCAGGAAACAGTGGATATTCTCCCTAGACCCTGAAAACTGACCAGCTCTGTTTCCTGGCATGGCACGTTGATATCAGCCTGGGAAAGCTCGGTTAGACCTCTGCCCTTGGCTTGAGGCTGGCTCACCTCTTAGACTGGCTTCTGTTCTTCCTTCACAGGAGCACTGCAGATGAAACCAAAGGAGCTGCTTGCTCCTTTTTGCTGAGTCCCCTTCTGTTTCTCCTGCTTTTCAGGTGTCCTGTCACCCAGGTTGTCATTACTGATGCTTTTCTTATTTTTCTTTCTTTGGAATAGAGTCTATTCTTCGTTTTCATAACTCTCTTCATTCACCATGTCACATGGAAGTAATTTCTAATCTGCCATTTTACCCCACAAAGCCCAATTGGAGAATTTAATCCATTTACATTCAAGGCAGTTATTGATATGTAAGGATTTAGTACTGCCACATGTGAGTTGCAGGGTTGTTTTGTAGATTCTTGGTTCCTCAATTCCTCTTTTGATATCTTCCTACATGATCAAATGATTTTCTATGATGAGGGCCTTGCTTCCTTGATTTTTAACCTTTGAGGATCTACAGGCTTTTGCATGGTAGTTGCCATGACGCTTACATAAAACACATTATATTAATAATATATATTACTCTCATAGCAACATAAAATCCTTTTGCACATGAAAGCTCTGCACTTTCTTTGTTTTTGAATTTTTTATTAAACTTTTATGCATTTCATACGGAACATCTTAATTGTCTTCATGCCCTCTTCCTCATTGCCCCCCTACCATAGCCACCCCCCTCCCCAGAATTTATACATTCTGTCATTTGTGCTAAGGCCTATCATGTAAAGTTAGTGTCCCCAGATGTCCCTTAGTGCAAATTCATTCACTGAGGTCTATTCAACCTATCTAGAGTCCCCCCCTTTAAAAAGATCAGCTCTTCCTCACCCAGCAGTAATCAGCTGCCAATAATTCTTCCACTGAGATTGGGGCCTGCTGTCCCTTTCCACAGATCTGTGCTGGGTTTTTGTCTTCTTGAGTTTGCATGGGTCTTGTACATGCTGTCATCATTGTTGTAGTTCGTATGAGCAAGGTCCCAGGAGCCTATAAGACTCTATTTCCATATGTCATGCACCTCCTTCCTGTTTCTTAAAATCTTTCCACCCACTCTTCTGCAATGGTCCCTGAGCCCTGGGTGGGTAGACTTTAATATAGGAATCCTGTCCAAGGACCCACACTCTGTGGGCTCTTCTTCTCTATGTTTTGGCCACTTATGACCTTTTGTGTTCCTGGCCCTCTCTTGCATGAGGGAGCTTCATTGATCAGAATTGAAAAGACCATAGCAGACAGAAATTATCAAGGGAGAAATGGGAAAAAGCAGGACGCTTTAAAAGGGAAGGGTGGAGAGGGAAGATAAGACAGGGAGAAAAAGAGGAGAAATAAATAGTACCTAGCAAGTATAAAAAAGCAGAGGGAATTGTATTAGTCCAAACGCCTACTGAAGAATTACACATACAATATCCTTACATGAGTCTGTGAGTATAGCTGAAGACTATATTACCAGAAACAGTGCCAGACAGGAGAAACCTTCCTTTGAATTGTTGGTCAGGGTAGTCCAAGAGACTCCCAAAATTATACAGGCTATTGCCACAGTCCTTGATGTCTCCCAGAACTTTAGAGTAAGACCCTATTGCTGAAGACAGAACATACTTTGGACACAAGATTTGAAGCAATGGAGCTGGAGCTGACCTGGGAGCCACCTCCTTTGAAGGCTAGCTCTCATAGCTTTGGAGAGCACTATGCAAACTGCTAAGGAAGAACATCAATCGATGATCCAACCCCAAATTCAAAGCCTAAAAACCCCATCAATGACCAGCACAGCAAATGACATTGGTGCAGTAGTGGCACTTTTATCTTGGGAATAGTCAACAGCTACCTAATTGGACTAAAAGCCCACTGAATGGGAGGAAACTCATCTATGGTACTATAAACTTAGCCAAATGCGCATAGGTAGAGAGGTCATAGATCTTAGAGAAAACTCCAAGGCTGTCACATCCCTAGATAAATGTAATATCTTACTATGTGCAGAATATGGATCCTTAAATTTATAGACATATATCCCAGTCACCACCCACCAAAGAAGCTTCTTTTTTGAGAGAGATAATTACAAAGTTCCACAACTGATCATACACATTGATTGTGAATTTCTTAAGTCTAAGTGGCACTTCTAAGATGCAACCTTTACACCTAAGGCTCATGGAACATAGAACAAGGGATGAAGAAAACACTAGTGCATCTTTCAACTCTCATCAATGAAGCTCCCTCATGCAGTGGAGGGTCAGGAACACAAAGGGTCACAAATGGCCAAAATGCAGAGAGTAAGAATCTACATAGTGTGGGTCCTTGAACAGTACTCCTATATTAAAAATCCACCCACCTAGGGCTCAGGGACCTTTGCAGAAGAAGGGGTGGGAAGATTTTAAGGGCTGGGGAGGAGGTGCATGACCATACAGACATAGTCATACAGGTGCCTGGAACCCTTCTCATACAAATCTATAGCAATTGTGTCAGCATGCACAAGACCCATGCAAACTCAAGCAGACAAAAACCCAGTACAGAATTGTAGAAATGGACAGCAGGCCCCAATCTTAGTGGAAGAATTGGCAGCTGATTACTGCTGGGTAAGGAAGAGCTGATCTTTTTAAAGGGAGGGACTCTAGATAGGCTCACTAGATCCCAATGGATGAACTCTCACTGAGTGACATCTGGGGACACTAACTTTACATGATAGACCTTAACACAAATAACATAATTCATGAACTCCAGTGGGCAGGGGGTGGGGGGTGGGGGGTTGTGGGAAAGTGCCAAAGGGGAAGGGAAAATAAAGATTATTTTCTGTATGAAGTGCACAGAAAATCAATAATTTTTTTTAAAAAAAGAAAGATAAATTCGTGTTCTCATTATCCCTTGTTCTATGTTCTGTGAGCCTTAGGTATAGAGGTTGCATCATAGATATGCCACTTAGGCTTGGAAAGCTCTGTACTTTTATTCTTCTCTCTCATATCTGATGTCTTTTTTCTTTTTAAAATTTTCCATTTCTGGATGTGGTGGCACACACACACCTTTATTTCCAGCACTTGGGAGGCAGAGGCAGGCAGTTCTCTATGAGACTGAGCCTGATCGACATAGTGAGTTCCAGGCCAGCTAGGCCCACAGGGAAGACCCTGTTTCAAAGAGACAAAAAAGTTGTATTTTTTTAATTATGTGTATATTTATGTGCCTGTCTGTGGATTTGTGCACATGAATGCACCTCCCACGGAGGTAAGAAGACGGTATCAGATCCCTTGCTGCTGGAGTGGTGGTTGTGAGCTGTTTGACATAGGTGTTGGGAACTGAATTGGAGTTCTCTGCAAGAACAGCAAGTGTTCTTAACTATTAAACATTTCTCCAGACTCCCTATATCTGATGTTTAGGTTTTTGTTTCTTTTTATTTTTGTTTTTTTCTGTTGTTGTTTATTTACTTTAAGACACAGTCTCCCTGTAGCCCAAGATGACCTGGACTTCTCTATGTAGACCTGGTTGGCCTTGATCTCACTGAGATTCACCTGTCTCTGCCTTGTGAGTGCTAGGATTAAAGGTGTGTGCCACCACATCCAGCCACATCTAATGTTTTTGATGTCACAGTTAACTTCTTTTAATGTGCATCTCTTAAATAATATTTTACTGTTATGAAAGTACTAAATAATAATTATTTTTTAATTTAAATTTTAATTTGCATGTGTATGATTTTTTTACATGCATATAAGTGTACTCATGTTGTGAAATGCCCATGGAGGTCAGAAAAAAGGGGTCAAATTCCTTGGAACTGGAGTCAGAGATGGTTTTTAGCCACCATGTGGGTCATGGGAACTGAACCTGGGTCCTCTGCAAGAACAGCAGCCAGTGCTCTTAACTACTGAGCCATCTTTCCAGCCCTTATCTGTAATAATTATTTTTAATTTTCGTCATTTTACCTTCATATTAAAAATGTAAGTGATTCACACACCATCATTACAGTATTAGAATTTAAGTTTGACAGTGTACTTCCTGCTATCAAAGGGTTTTGTACATTTTTTTCATGTTAGTAATTAGTATCTTATTTTTTCCAGCTTCAATTATCTTTAGTATTTATTGTAAGGCCATAAACTCCCCCAGCTTTGTTGTCTAAGAGTGTCTTTGTCTACAATAACTATTCTTATCAAGTCATAGATCACTCTATAGATCATTCTATAGGTAAATGAAGTGTAGTGTCTTTGTCTACATTAACTATTCTTATGAAATCATAGATCATTCATAGATCACTCTATAGGTAAATGAAGTGTAATGTACTCATGAAGAAGGTTATCCTGAAAAGGTCTGAAAAATTGCTCAGAAATTAGTACAGAAGTGCCATCATGATACTTGTCACCCCTATCAAGTGAACTCATGTGGGTACAAACACACAGACA
Organism: Nannospalax galili; assembly: GCF_000622305.1. Lineage (NCBI taxonomy): Eukaryota > Metazoa > Chordata > Mammalia > Rodentia > Spalacidae > Nannospalax > Nannospalax galili. The sequence goes on from NW_008358866.1 coordinate 12,533,437, forward strand.
CACAGACACAGACACACACACACATACACACACACACACACACACACACACACGGGAATGGTATCATTTTTGATGGTGAAATATGGGTTTTGTAGGCAACAAAAAGATGGATTCTGTTTTGCAGCTCAGTCTGTTAGTCTGTGTCTCATTCTTGGGGAATTGAAACCATTAATATTCATAGTCATTGTTGAACAATGTGCAATTATTTCTGTTATTTTCTTATGGTTTTGTGTTCTTAGACCTCTTCTTTAATTAATTTGCTTTTGTTCAATTATTGTAGATTTCGTGCATCTTGATCATATTTAGACCCCCTGCCCTAGCTGGAGCCCCCATATCCTCTCACCAGATTTCCTACATTCTTTAAAATATGTTGTTTAACAAGCCAAGTTTGTGTCCCTAAATGTCTCTCTGTGAGTTTATCCACTTGAGCCCAGTCAACCTATCTAGTATCACTCCCTTAAATAAAACCAACTCTTCATCTCCCAGTAGTCATCAGTTGCCAATAGTTCCTCAGTTGATTTTGCAGCTTCTTACCCATTTCCCTACTTCTATGCTGGGATTTTATCTGTTTTGCACTTACATGGATCTTGTTCATGCTGTCATCATTGCTTTAAGTTCATATGAGCAATTTCCCAGCTACCTGAAAATTGTTTCCTTATAGTCATCCACCACCCAGAACTCTTTCCATCCCTTCTTCTGCAATGGTCCCTTAGCCCTAAGTAACATATGTTTGATTTAAGTGTCCCACCAAGAGTGAAGCACTCTGCAGTCTCTTATTCTCTGCCCTTTGGCCTGTTGGGCTTCTGGGTTAATCACCATCTGTTTAATGAGGAAGCTTTTCTGGTGAGATTGAGAGATTCATTAATATTCTTTCTGACCCCTGTTGTTCTATGTTCCCTGAGCCTTGGGCATAGAAATTACATTGTAGATGTGTCACTTATGGCTAGGCATATCACAGACACTTATTCTTTGCATTTGCACTTATTCTGTGGAACTCTGTAACAGATTCCACATGATGCAAAACAAAAGCTTTTATGATAAGTTGTGAGAGGTACACATGTCTATAAATATAAGGATCCATATTTAGAATATGGTAAGAAATTACATTTGTATAGAGAAAGAACAAAAGTTGATTTTTCTCTAGGATTTATGACCCCTCCAGCCATGTGTATTTAGTTTAGCTATGTGTACAGTACCACACATGAATTCCCTTCCACTGAGCAGGCCTTAAGTTCAATTAGATAGTTATTTATTATCCCCAAGATAAATGTGTCTCTACTACACTAATAGAGATAGTTTGCTTGACTGTCATTGCTGTATTTATTAGAGTTTACAGCTGGGTAGGACCATTGATTTGTTTTCTCCCTTGATAGCTTACACAGTATCCTCTCATGTGATAAGAGCTAGTCTTCAACAGGAAGGTATCCAGGTCAGTTCCAGCTTGCTTGTTCCAGGTCCTATGTCTGAAGTATGTCCTGTCTTAGACCTCTTTTGATTAGCTATTGTGGAATTTTTTATTTATTCTCTGTTCTCTTGCGTGTGTTTAATCTCTTTACACTGGAGCAATCATTCCAGTGTTCTCTGCAGAGCTAGTTTAGTGGTGATAAAATATTATTTTTTGTCATTTTTTAAATTATTTATTTAATAACCACATACTTAGAAGAAGCATTTCATTACATCAGCATTGACATATTCAATAACAATTTTCTGAGCTAGGATGCATCTCTTACAAAATTGGCTGTACAGTTTTACGTTTTACGTTTAATTATTGCAGTTATACACTATTGTACTCAGTATAAACCCTATGAGACATAAAATTAAATGAGGCTTTAACCTTTAAAAAAGATCTCCATTTCATTATTAAAATACAGAGTTTCATGCAGAAAACTTCAT
>NW_008358866.1:12535378-12536353 GCF_000622305.1 Nannospalax galili
TATACTTTCAAGAGTTATTATTTTTTATCATATTTTTAATTTTTAATAACTACATGATTAGAAGCTTTTCACTACAGCTTTAACATATTCAGTAACACACTCCAGAGCAACAGTACATCTCTTTTACAAGTGGGTGCAAGTTTCTATGTTTACAATTGAATTAATATAGTTATATATTATTGAACTAAGTGTAAGCCCTGTAAGACATAAAATTGGATAAGTTTTTAACCTTTAACAAAAATCTCCATTTCATTTTAGAATACATTGTTCCTTAGAGAAAGACTCATTGTTTTTGCTACTAACACTGAGATGTTGGCACTTGCATCTCTAATCTGTATGCATCTGATTATTACTAGTCATAATCAGTTCCACTTGGATCCTTGGCCCCTTTGCATGTCTATAAAGTCATCAGGCAGATTTCAGTGGTATTGTTTATTACCTCTACTAATTAGCATGACGTAAATTTCCATGATTCCTCCTCAAATATAATACATTTTTAAAAAATTTGTTGATTTTGTGTGTGTGTGTGTGTGTATCACACAGAACATCCCAAACCATGTCATTCAACTATACACCCAGTTCCCAGATAGCACCCTCCCATAGCCTCCCTCTCCCCCAACTAGAGCTCTTATACTCTGATATCCCTGCTACTCTCTGCTGTGTTGTCGGCACCCCAGCCATTTCCCACTACTTGCCCTTCTGGTGAATCTAGTCAGCCTATCTAGAGGTCTTTGTTTTGGGAGGGTCAGCTGTTCCTCATCAAGTGGTAGTCAGTTGTCAATATTCCTTTGGATAAGATTGGGGTCTGCTGTTCATTTTCCCAGTTCTATGCTGGGTTACTATCTGGGAGTCCCTTGGGCCACCCTGGCCAACAACTCAAAAGAAGGTATCACCCATCTGGCATTGTTGCTTGTTATGTAGCCTTTAGCTATACATATGGACTCTTAGAAATTATATTGGCCCCTTTAAACTTTG
>NW_008358866.1:12537553-12542704 GCF_000622305.1 Nannospalax galili
ACCAGCAGTGGATGAGTGTTCCCCTTTCCCCACATCCCCTCCAACATTTGGTGCATTTTGTTCTCTTGATCTTAGGCAGTCTGACTGGGGTAAGGTGAAATCTTAAAGTGGTTTTAACTTGCATTTTAATTATTAGTGATGTTGAACATCTTTTAAGATGTTTCATAGCCAAATTTACTTCTTCTTTTGAGAACTTTCTGTTCAACTCCTTAGCCCGTCTTTTCATTGGGTTGCTGCTTGTCTTGATTCTCTGTTTTTTTAGTTCATATATGTTCTGGTTATTAAACCTCTGTCAGATGTTTCACTGGTGAAGATTTTCTCTCATTCTGTGGGTTTTCTGTTTGTTTCCTTGGTTGTCTCCTTTGATGTACAGAAGCTTTTTAGTTTAATGAGGTCTCATTTACTAATTCTTGCCCTTGTTTCCTGACCAATTGATGCCTGGTTTAGAAAGTCCTTTCCTACACCTATATCTTATAGGTTTTTCCCAATGTTTTCTTCTAATAGTTTCTGAGTTTCAGGCTTTACATTGAGGTCTTTGAGCCATTTGGAGTTGACTTTTGTGCAGGGTGAAAGATAAGGATTTAGTTTCATTCTTCTACAAGTGGAGATCCAGTTTTGCCAGCACCATTTTCTGAACATGCTGTCTTTCCTCCACTGAATATTTCTGACCCCTTGTCAAATATCAGGTGGCTGAAATTGCATCTTTGGGTCTTCAATTTTTTTCCATTGATCTATGGGTCTATGTTTGTGCCAGTACCATGTTGTTTTTATGACTATAGCTCTGTAGCACAGCTTAAAATCTGGCATAGTAATCCCCCAGCATTGCCCTTAGTGCTCAGGGTTGTTTTGGCTATCCAAGTGTTTTCATCATAGAAAGTTTTTCTTTCTTCTTCAATTACACATTGATAGTTTTGCTGGGTATAATAGCCTTGGCTGGCTGGCATACATGGTCTTTAAGAACTTTTAGAATGTTAGTCCATACCCTCCTGGTTTCAAAGTACCTATTAAATAGGTGCTATTTTGATAGGTCTACCTTTATATGTGATGTGGTCTTTCTCTCTTGCAGCTTTCAACATCCTTTCTTTGTTCTGTCCATTTATTGTTATTATTATTATTATGTGGTTTGGGAAATTTCTTTTTTGGTCCTGTCTATTTGGTGCTCTCTTGAACCTTGATAGGTGTCTGTTTCCTTACATTTGGTGAGTTTCTTCTATGATTTTGTTGAAATAATTTTCTGTGCCTTTCACCTGGGTTTATTCTCCTTATTCCTTGCCTATAATTCATAGGATTTATCTTTCTGTAGTGCCCCATAGTTTCTGTATGCTCATTCTTGGGCATTTTGTTTTTCAGATTTAACATTTTCTTTGACTCATGCATTTCATCTACTTTATCTTCAAGTCTTGAAATTTTCTGTTCCATATGACCCATTCTCACCAATAGGTGAGGCTTTCCAGTGAGTTTTTTATTTCATTGGTTGTTTTTATTTCAACTTTTATTTCAGTCTTTTTCCTCAGAAATTCTATGTTTTCATTAAATTCTATTTTCATGTCTTGTATTGTTTTCTTTATTTCATCCAATTGTTTGTCTTTTGTGGTCTTCATTATAGAATTTAGGCATGTCCTCTGAGTTCTTTGAACATATTTATAATTGTTTTTGAAATCATTGTCTCGTGCATCAGCTAAGTTGTTTTTATCCAGGGATGTTGTAATGAGAGACTTTCTGAGTGAGGTATGTTGTCTTGGGCTTATGCTTTGGAGAAAGGACCTAAACATCTGTAGTTGTGTCACTGGGAATGTTCCTTGGTATAGATATCTGATCTCACCTTTTTGTGATGGTGTTTGGATTTTTATTTATTACTCCTGCTTGTCATGTTGTGGACCAGCTGATTGGTGTTTGGATTTCAGTCCTGTGGCAACTCTGTGTTTATATGTGAGTGTGGGGGTGTCAGATGTGTTCCCAGCAAAGCTAGGTATCTTTGTGCTTTTTAGGCCAGGGGAAAACACTCTTAGAGTTTAAAGAGTCTCATGGCTCAGCTTCAGAAGTTTGTGAAAGGCTAACCTGGTTCTACACACTATCCTTGGCTGGCAGGGGCTGTGTTCTCATTGAAAATGAATAGCATTCCCTGGAGGTGGTATAGAGGATGTCACACTGATCTCAGATGGAGGTGAGTGGGGTAAGAGGTTGAACTCGAGGTCTTTACATTAGATCTATGTCACAGGGTGCCTCTTGGTCCCTGGGCAGCATGGTAGATGTGGTTGATGGAGAGGAAACAGGCTCTAGGATTGCAAATCCAGTAGAGGGAAGGGCTCTTGAGTGTGTATCTAGGATTGGGTCAGAGCTAAGAGGTCCTTGAACAAGGAGAGAGAGTGACTGGGAAAGGGCTCTGGGAATGCCTATCTGGAATCTCGGTCACAGGAGCCAAGCAATCCTGAAAATGCAGAGGGTGGTGGACTTGGAGAAGAGCTCTGGAAGTATCTACCTAGAGTTTGGGTTGATGGAGCCTAGTGATCCCAGAGGTACAGCAGGTGAAGAGTTCTCAGTAGGTCTCTAAGAATATCTGCATGGAGTTTGCATCTTAGAAGCCTAAATAAAGATCCTGGTGGTTCAGAGAGCAGGGGACTTGGGGAAGAGTTCTGGTAGTCCTAACTAAAGTCTTTAAATGGCCAGCTTGTGTCAGAGGAGAGAGAGGGTAGTGAGGTAGGGTGAGACTGGGAAGGAAAAGCAGTTATAAAAGGCCTACACACATGGCTAGTGAAAGGCCAGAGAGCCAGCCTGAGCACAGCCCTGAGCATAGCCACATTAGATAGGAGCAGGTAGGAGGGAAAGTGTGTGGAATGTAGGTCCAGGGAGGTCTCTGAAGATGAACACTTATTCTTTCTGTTACCTGCGCTAAGTGGTTTGGTTTGCTGTGGTAGTTTTCCCAACAACTCTCCAAGTTTTTATTCCTATGATCCTATGATAACTATCAGGGTGTGTGTGTGTGTGTGTGTGTGTGTGTGTGTGTGTGTGTGTGTGTTACTGTAAAGCAGCTTTTTGGAATTCCCCTTCTGACAGAGAACATTATATATTGCTTTTTCTATTCCTTCCATTGTTTCTTGGCATGCTCATGATTTCTGCCCCTTCTCCTTCAACCTTCTTCTGTTCCCACTAACAGCTGAACAGCTGCTACTGTTTTGTCTTGCTCACCATTCTCCAAAATCAGAAATAGAAAAAATAAAAGCCATCTTGGAGATCTATGAGAACACAGTTGTAAATAATAAATAGTTCTTGAGATTTAATAACAGTGATCACTCTGTATGTGGCTTTTTCTAAGCACATCTGCTGTGCTAACATGTTTAATGATCAGGGTAGCACAATGAGATAGGTAACCTTAATATTTCCATTTTTCAAATAGAGAATCCAAGGGACAGCAAAGTAAACTAACTTGGCTGAGGTTGAGTTAATATCTATTTGACCCAAATCACAATTCTGAAAGTCTTTGTGTAAAATATGACTCTCTGCTTTCTGGGTATTGTAGACCTGATAAAATCCCAAAGTTAGTCTCATGGTTACTAAATAACTAGATAAGTACTAGGGTTCTAGCTTCATACAGCATGAACTGGGTCATCACCTTATCCTTTAAGACTGGTGTGATATTCACCCAATTACTGTTATGGCTTTCTTTGTCAGTTTGACCAGATTTTGAATTACTTAGGAGGCACACTGATGGGAGTATTTTCAGAGAGGTTTAACTGAGGTGAGAAGACCCAGCCTGAACTGAATAGCACCATCCCATGACCTGGGGTCCTGAATTGAATTAAAAACAAAAACAGAAGAAAGTGAGCCCAACACTAGTATTCATTTCTCTCTGCTTCCTGACAGCAGAAACTATATGATTAGCCATTTCACTCTTCTGTCACCACAACTAGAGGCACTCTCTACCATCAGGCCTTACCCACCATGATCAACCTTCAAGCTATGAGCCAAATAAGCCCTTCCTTCCTTAACTTGCTTTTGTCAGGTATTTTGTTACAGCAGTAAGAAAAGTAACAAACACAATTACCCTCTGAGCTCCAGCTTTTCCAATGGGAAAGTCATGAAATAATGACAATGGTGTCTACATACCACTAGCACACACAGGGTTGTTGCATCTTTGATTCTTGGCCATAGTATATACCTGACAACAATTTGTTGAATGGCAGCTGTTGTAAAAGAAGAGCATTCATGAACACAGTGGCAAAACCACTGTTTATGAAAACCAAGCCCAATGATCTTTGTATTCTTTTGAATCTCCATTTTTCCCATAATTTCAAAAAATGGCAAAGTTTTTAAGTGTTAACATAAACTTATTTTGAGGCAAGTAATATAAACTAGTAATCTTACATATCAATCTTTTGCCTCAAAAAGGAAAAAAAATGTGAAAATTCAAATTTCTCTGATCCTACAACAGTTTGCATCTTCCCTTGGGTATATTTATGGTGGAAGCACATCTGTGATGGTTAAAGTGCTTCGCCTATCATATTTATGGTGAACCAATAAAAAAGATTTCTTTGAGATGTGGATGTGGTGCAATGGTAGAGCATATGCTTGGCATGTGTGAATAGTTGATCCTCAACACAAAAGCAGGGGAAACGAGAAAGTTTTTACTGTCTTCTAGCACCCTGGCATGCTCAGTTATAGGATTTTTGTACCTACATTTTAAAAGACTTGATAACTTGTGGATGGTGGTTAAAATTTTGGTTTCTCCAAATTCATTCTACCATAAACACAGTTTTTCCATGTATATTCTGCCTAGAAAATTCTATGTCTGATCTAGAGAAAATAAGCCAAAAATTAGAATCTGACTCTGAATAGACACTGTGGAATGAGCTATCACTATATCTTTATAGGAAAAAAAAATGTAGTTCAATGAGAGAAGCACTCAAAGGGTCACTGAAGTCATGTGTTAGTAAATCATGGACAGGAAACCATGGGGAGCTGAGTGCATGTGTCAGCCTTGAGTTATTGTTTCATGCCTAACTAAAATTTCTGGAATTCAACAGGAAAATAAGCCTTTATTCTAATAAGTATCTTGATACTTAAAAATAGCCAACCATATGTTTCCAAAAGAGAAAGATATTTACAAACTTCTAGCAAACAATTAGGATTGATCCAAGACTAAAATACTATGTA
>NW_008358866.1:12542849-12543484 GCF_000622305.1 Nannospalax galili
ATTGATGCCCCCACATATCCTTCCCCACCCCCTGCTGCAACTCATGCATTCCTCCATACATGTTAAGTCTTATCCTGTCAAGTATTTGTACCCAGATGTCCTTTGGTACTAGTTTATCCACTGGAGTCTACTCGGCATATCTAGAGATCATAAGTAAAGTCTACTCTCCCCCTCCCATTAGTAATCAGTTTCCAGCAATTCCCAGGCTAGGGCTCATTTCGCTCACTCCACTATGGGCCCTTGTCCAATTGAGTTGGCATGGGTCTTGTGCTTGATGCCACCATTGCTGCAAGTTCACATGTGCAAGCTTCCAGTAACCTGAAAGCTTCTGCTTCCTTATGGTAATGAATCAACCCTGGCTCTTAGAATCTTTCCTCTCCCTCTTCTGAAATGGTCACTGAGTTGCAGGTGGGTGAAGTTTAATACGGGAGTCCTGTCCAGGGACATACAATCTGCAGTCTCTTATTCTCTAAAACGTAGCCAGAGTGCATCACACTCTGTTGTATAAGTAATCTTTACTGGTGAGAGGTGTGGGCTATATTAATATTCTCTCTATCCCCTCTTCACTATGTTCCACGAGCCTTAGGTGTAGAGGTTCCACTATAGATATGTTACTTAGGGCTGGGCATCTCTCA
>NW_008358867.1:0-776 GCF_000622305.1 Nannospalax galili
TTTGGGAGGACTGTGGAAGTGTTTGGAACTTTGGACTGGAAAAGCCATTGGATGCTCAGTTTGTTGCTGTGGAGCTTGGAAGAGTTGTAGACAATGGAGACCTGGCTTGTGAAGCTTCAAAGGGAAGCAGAGACTATCAGGGCTGTTTCTATGATATTTTGAATTGAGAATCTGTGGGTTCTGTTCGACTGGGGCTGAAGAATCAGCTGAGATTAAGAAGAGACCAGAACCTGAAGTAAAACCTTTGCTTTACTGGGACAATTGATGCTGGTTCTATCTCAAGCTGGAAGCAGGACGTGGTAATGTGTAAGAGTCTCCTGCATGGTTCTGGTGTTGAAAGTGTGAAGGGGTCACAGACAGCAGCTAAGGCTTGACACACTGAGAGGCCAGGAAAGGCCATAGGTGAAAGTGTAGCTTCAGATGCAGTGAAGACCTCAGGTTGAAGGGGTCATGGAGAGAATCTGAGGTGTTGCACCCCAAGGGGCAAGAAGAGGCCATTGGTGAGGGTGTGGTTTCAGTTTCAGTGGAGACCCCAGCTTTTTGGAGATGCTGGGACCATGGGATGACCACTAAGGACAGCAGTAGGTATGGAATGGGGCTGGCCTGGGTCTGTGAGACGAGCTGAGTGTGCTGTGGACAGCAGAGTCGGAGCTGCCGGTACCCTTTGGAGCCCAGAAGATCGTGAGTGCATCCTAGATGTCCAGCCTCGAGCTATCTTGCTGGATTTTGGTTTTGCGTAGGTGTGCCCAATTCTTCCCTTTGAAATAAGACAGTAC
>NW_008358868.1:0-1110 GCF_000622305.1 Nannospalax galili
TCATTATGTTGCTCCAATGTGCCATGACAATGTTACAATATGATGTCATATCTCACAATGCTCCATTTTGACATCACAATGCTCCAATGTGCCAATGCTATTGCTCCATGGGCCATTATATCGCTCCAATGTGCCAACACAATATTAAAATAAGACTTCAAAATATTCCATTGTGATATCACAATTCTCCAATGGGACATCACAATGATCCAAAGTGCCAACACTCTCGCTCCATGTGATATTACATTGCTCCAGTGTTCCATCATATGTAAGAATATGATTTCACAACATTCCAATATGACATCACAGTGATCCAGTGTGACATCACAATGCTCAAAGGTGACATCAGAGTGCTCCATAGTGCCATCAAAATATTCCGATATGACTTCACAATGTTCCAATGTGGTTTCACTATGCTGCAGTCTGACATCACAGTTCTCCAATGTGCCAACACTCTCTCCCCATGTGCCATTATATAGCTCCAATGTGCCATCACAATGTTATTATATGACTAAATTTTCCAATGTGCCATAACAATGCTTATTGTGTCATTGTGTCATTACAATTGTCCAATGTTACATCACAATGTTCTATTATGACTTCCCAATGTTCCATTGTGACATCACTGTGCTCCAGTGTGACATCGCAATGCTCCAATGTGACATCTCAATGTTTCAATGTGCCATCACAATGCTAAAATATGACTTCACAATGTTCCATTGTGACTTCAAAATGATACAATGTGACATCACAATGCTTCAATGTGCCAACACTATCACCCCATGTGATATCACAATGCTCTAATATGCCAACACTATGGTCACATGTGCCATTATATTGATCAAATGTGCCATCACAATGCTAAAATATGACTTCACAATGTTCCATTGTGACATCACTGTGCTCCAGTGTGACATCGCAATGCTCCAATGTGACATCTCAATGTTTCAATGTGCCATCACAATGCTCTACAGTGCCATCCAAATGTTAAACATGACTTCACAATGTTATATTGTGACATCACAATACTCCAGTGTGACATCACAATTCTCCAAAGTTGTATCACAATGCTCATATGTGCCATCAATATGTTAAATATGACTTCACAAT
>NW_008358869.1:0-1234 GCF_000622305.1 Nannospalax galili
TGGGGCCCAAGAAAGACACTGAGTTGGTCTGGGTGAGAAGGGTCAGGAAGCGCTATTGGTTCCCCAGGTGTCTGGGACCACAAGACTAGGAATGGCGCAGGTCCCAAACTAGGAGTATAGAACGGCAGGGGGGATGGAAGGGTGATTGTGGCTTAGGGAGTCCCGGTGTGGAGGGCTGCGCTATAGACTTACCCCAAGAGGTCTGAGGATAGTCAGTCTTGTAGTTTTTAAGAATGTGCTTTGCTAATTTCTTTCCTTGCTCTCCACATAAACATCTCTCAGTTTTTCACATACATTTTCTTTTCCAAATATACATTATAATCATTTTGTCAAATTTTAAAATAGTTAATGGAGCTTTATGAGGTTTTCCATGGCCTTAGAGCTGATGTCATTAATAATGACATTTACCTTTGGCTACATATTTGCTCCCACTTAAAAATATGCCTCAATAAACCCAAGTCATATTCTTAAATTTATTTGTGGGCTTTTCATTGAAAAATACTTTTAAACTGTATTTTACAACTGGCCATTGTACTTTGCTTGATTTTCTAGGTGTTCTGTCTGCCAGTAAGATAAGCTTTTTAAAGTTTTATTGTTTACTGTGTTGACTGGTACTTGAAAGTGGTAGCAAATAATGTTATTTTAATGCACTTTAGGGGGAATGGCAGAGGAAGGGAAAGAGAGACTATCCAAATAGTCCAAAAGTGATTTATAATAGATATTTCCTTGGTGAGAAACGGTTGCTAAATTTGATCACAGTTCTTATGATAAACATTTTTGTTTAGTAACCCTACGAACATCACAAACACTTAAAGTCCCTAAATAGGAAATCCATGAATCAATTGACATCTAAGAAGTTTAATAGGTCAGGAGCACCTTTTAAAGTTTGGGGGAACCAGATGAGCATTTCTATAAAATAGGATAGCACAACCAGAAGCTAGTGTCTGTTTTCTTCACCAGTATTTCTTGATGTTCTAGAATGTATTTATTTCCTGCCATTTTATGTTTGAAATTTAGATGTGAAATATGAGATTGTAACCAGATGGTTAAATCTGTGGAGAAGATGAGCGAAAATGCTGACCAGGAACACTCAGAGCTGCCCACACTATCTGGTGACATTGTGTTTCTTAAGTTGTGAGTGTTCCCCCCACCTGTTTCAAATGATTGATCTATTTTAAGGGCTTTATAATAAAATTAGAAAGATTGGTTTATCTATATATCTATCTATCATCTA
>NW_008358870.1:0-506 GCF_000622305.1 Nannospalax galili
GAGCTGAATCACTTCTCTTGAGCTGTAACACTAAATCCTGTGATCCAGTCTTCCCGGGGGGGCGCTATTCCTCCATTATTGGCCCACAGATACCCCAGCTTTCGCCGCCTCTGTGCCTCTTCCCTGTAGAGTTCACTGGCCAAGAACTCCGCAATCCTGAGGAAGGGTACAAGGGTGCAATAGAGGCGGGATTCCGACTAGATAATACTCTAGTAGCAGAGGGAGCTCTCCGCTCCAGAGAAGTTTGTAGCTATCAGCTATAGCCAGCATCAGAGAAGTCTGCACACCTGCTGTCTCCAGAGAGGCGCGGCCAGCCAGGCCCACCAGCGGCTAGCCAGCGGGACCAGAACTACAGTGGGAGAGTGCACGCACACCTGACCCTGGGCCACATCCAGAGTGAGTGCGCCCGGGAGCCCAGGAGCACTCCCCACATCGCTTGCGGCCAGACTCACGCCGCCGGGACTAGCCAGGTGTGGCGGAGACCCCAGGGTGCCTGCACACACCAT
>NW_008358871.1:0-885 GCF_000622305.1 Nannospalax galili
AATCCTTCCCACAGTCACATGTTCATCCATGATCATTTTGCAGCATGTCTTTGTGTCTAGTCAAGCAATATTTTTCTCTCTTCATTACTCTTATGTACGTGTGTGTATGTGTGTTTGTATCTGTGTCTGTGTGTGTGTGTGTATGGTGTAGGTATGTTTGTGTGAGTGTATGCATCTGTTGGTGCAGGTGCACATACATGTGTGTGGAGATGAGAGGTCAATGTTGGATGTCTTCCTCAGTTGCTCTCTTTCTAATTTTTTTTAAAGAAATACTTTAAAAATTCATTACATTTTATTTATTTAGGGGGCTTTGCATGTGTGAAGGTTAGAACACAGTCTGCAGGAATCAGCTCTTGCCCTCTACCTTGTGGGTCCTGGAGATTGAACTCAAGTCATCACGTTTACTAGCAGGCACCCCACCCACTGAACCACAGGCCCTCCACTGACCTGGGAACTTTTGCTCACAGGCTGAAGGTTTGAACAAATAAACCAGGTGGACACTGATGCTGCTTAGAACAATGATGTGAAGGTGAACAAAGGCTGTATGGTAGAGTCCAAAAGCCCCAGGATAGGTTGGGTGCATGGCCAGTATCTGGGATAACAGATGAACTGTGGAAAGTAATTGATTCAGATGTTACATGCTTATAACTGCATGTATTTTTATAAATGGCCTGGAAACTGATTTGATAAGTAAAGAAAATGCCAAGTCCTGGAGGAGAATGGGCCTCCCTACTCCCTATTAACCTAATACTAGAAATACCTTTTGAAGGAAAAACTATAATAATTGCAATAATGTGTGATGTTTTTTGTGTGTTTGTTTGTTTGTTTGGTTGGTTGTTGTTCTATTTTGAGACAGGCTCTCTTCTAGCTCTGGTTAGCATCAAA
>NW_008358872.1:0-459 GCF_000622305.1 Nannospalax galili
ATTACTAGTCACAATCGGTTACACTCAGATCCTTGGCACCTGAGTATGGATGTGCAATCATCAGATAGATCTTTATCACCTCTACTAATTAACATGAAATAAATTTTATACTTCCTTCTCAAATATGTCTTTTTTTTAATTTGTTGATTTTTTGTGTATATATCATACAGAACATCGCACACAATCTTATTCACCTATATACCCACTCTCAAATGGCACCCTCCCATAGCCTCCCCCCTCCCACACACTGGAGCCCATATATTCAGTCATCTCTGTTACTGTCCTCTATGTTGTTGACACCCCCAGCCATTCCCCAGTGCTTGTCCATCTGTTGAATCTAGTCAGTCTATCTAGAGATCATTGTTTTAGGAAGATCAGCTGTTCCTCATTTAGCAGCAATCAGTTGTACTTTAGATAAGATGGGGGTCTGCTGTTCATTTTCCCAGTTTTATGCTGGGT
>NW_008358873.1:0-403 GCF_000622305.1 Nannospalax galili
AGGTTCCAGTGGGAGACCCTCTTTTAACAACAACATCAATAATAATAATAAAAATGATAATAATAATAGGGGCTAGAGACATGGCTCAGATAAGAGCACTGGCTGCTCTTGCAGAGGACCTGGGTTTGGGTCCCAGAAGACACATGGTAGCTAACAACATCTGTAACTCCAGTTGCAGGAGATCTGAGGCCCTCTTCTGACTTCGGCACACATTGCATGACATAGGTGCACTTACATACATGCACACAATTCATTCAGGCACGTAAAATAAAAATAAGAAATAAAATATTTAAGAATTTCTTAGGGTAAAAGAAATCACAACTAAAACACTTTAAAAAGCACATTTGGACCCTGCAGTGTTGCACATCATTGTACAGGAGTAAGGATGCCCTGTCCTTGCCAT
>NW_008358874.1:0-648 GCF_000622305.1 Nannospalax galili
AAATACTCTGTATATTTTGAATATATGCTGACCCAGAAGCATAATATTCATAATATTCATAATATTCATTCATTCATTATTCAAGTTTGTGTGCATTACATATAATAGATTGTAAACAAATTTAAACCCCCTGCCCCATCCACACACCTCCCAAAGCCCACCCCCATTGAGTTCATGCATTCTGCCATGTATGCTAAGTTCTTTCCGGTTGCGTACTTGTACACTGATGTCTTTTGGTGCAAGCTCTTCCACAGAAATCAAGTCAGCCTTTCTAGGGTCACACCCTTTAAGAAGAACTCTCCCTCACCCATTAGTAATCAATTGCCAGTAGATTGTGGCCTAGGGTTGGGGCCTGCTGCTTATTTCCTTCATTCTATACTGCGTTTTTGTCTGATTGAGTCTGCATGTGTCTTGTGCATGCTGTCATAATCACTGTAAGTTTATTTGAACAAGTCCCCAGTGGCCTGAAACCCTTTCTTCCTTATGTTCATGCACCAACCGTGGCTATTAAAATCTTTCTGCCCAGTCTTCCACAGAATCCCTGAACAGTGGCGTAGGCAGGTGATGTTTAACAAAGGAGTGTATCCAAGGACAAGCACTCTATAGTCTCTTAGTCTCTAAAACTCAGCCAGTTGTTGCCTTCTGTGT
>NW_008358875.1:0-472 GCF_000622305.1 Nannospalax galili
AGGCCAAATTATCCCTTTTTGTAGATGATATGATATTACATCTAACAGATGCCAAAAATTCTACCAGACAACTCCTAGAAATGATTAACATTTTCAGTAAGGTGTTAAGTTACAAAAATAATCTATAACTTCCCTGGGCTGCACAGCCTCAGGGCATCCTTGTGTCAGCATCTTTCCTGTTCCCCAGGAGCCCTCTGGACCTGGTCCTGCCCTCACCTCTCTTTAGTTCCCTGGGCTTTACAACCTCTGGAGTGGTGTTGCCAGTATCTTTCCTGGGTAATTCCAGAGACACCCAATGTGCCCTGACTCCCCCAGACTCTTTCACCTTCCCAGCTCCCCTGCCATGCCTCTCTTCCTTGCTTGGGTACTGGCCCATTTCTTGTATTGGAACCCCAGACACCGGACTATCCTCTTGGCCCGAAGCCACCACTGCTTCCTGATTCTTTGCATCCAAACCAACCCAGTTCCTCCC
>NW_008358876.1:0-511 GCF_000622305.1 Nannospalax galili
ATAATGAAAATGTGGTTCATTTATACAATGGACTTTTACTCAGCAATAAAGCAAGATGAAATCATGAAATTTGCAGGTATATGGATGTAACTAGAAACTTTTATACTAAGTGAAGCAACACAGACTCAGAAAACAAAAAAGCATATGTTTTCCCTCATATGTGGATCGTAAACCAAACCCTGATAAGTGAGTATGTATCCAGACATAACTACAGGAACCAGGATAATGGAAAGGAAACAGGGAAAAAGAAAGAACCTGAAAGAGAATAGTAGAAAACAGGCCTTAATAAGGGAGATATGGATAAAGATTGGGTTAGTTTAAGGGAGGGAGGAGGGAAGGGCATACAAGGAACTTAGTGGATAAAGGAAAAGAAGGAGCTCAAGAGAGGTAGGACCATAGGAGAAG
Source organism: Nannospalax galili (assembly GCF_000622305.1). NCBI lineage: Eukaryota > Metazoa > Chordata > Mammalia > Rodentia > Spalacidae > Nannospalax > Nannospalax galili. The sequence continues at coordinate 406 of NW_008358876.1, forward strand.
GGTGTTATAAGGGAGAAAGGGGGAAAATGGGGGTACCTTAATTGGAGAAACCATCATGGAGGGGTTAGGCAATGTGAGAGATAAATAATGCCTAGCTAGTTTTAAA
>NW_008358877.1:0-2369 GCF_000622305.1 Nannospalax galili
TCGTTTTCTTAATTCTTTTTCTTAGCTGAAAAAATCACAGGCTGAATTTTGCTGAGGATTCATGAGAGGTTTTATGGTCTTCCCTATTCAGTGCTGCATGCTAAAATTATCTGCTTTTTTATTGAGATGCATTATTTGGCTTAGTTTATGACGTTTTAAAGTACAAAGCTCCAGGGCATTTCTTGCTTTGTTTTCAATTTGGATTTCATTTTTATGTGGAAAATCTGTAATTGATGTGATCTATATTCTGTCTTTTATACATTTTTATGTATAGTTAAGGTGATATAGTAGTCTGTACACTGACACATATGGCTGTGTATTTATGCACACACAGAACAGCCCTAGGATCAGTCATGAATTACTTAGAAACTGCATTGCTTCTGGAGAGACGCTGTGTGGGATTCCTTTAAAGGTATTTCCAGTTGTGCATTTGAGTCTCCCTGGGGCCTTTTAATTTTTTTTAAGCACTGGGAATCTCTGCCTCTAGTAAATGATGTGTGGCATTAGTTGTGAGAAATTACCCATTCTTTAACATTATACAATGTGTAGCTAAAATTCCTTCTGGAGGGGTGTAAACTTATCTGCTCCCTCCTCCCTTGGTCCCTACAACAAACTGAGATATGATTTTGCCAAACTACAGCCTGGGACAGGTAATTTTAGTGAGTTTATTGGGCTTAATTACATAGCAATGGATGAGGATTTACTTGAAGGAGTATGTGAGCTACCTTCCTAAGGTCCCATTGGAAAGTCTTCAACCCAGCATGGATGGTGCCTTCTCCATAGCCTCACAAAACGGTCAGAGAGCCTCCTCCTCTGCTTCCCAGTTTGTATACCCTTAGCCCCTCCCCCTCATGCAGGTAGGGTAGACTAATTGATTGGGAGGTGTGGCTGGCTCTCCCATGCCCTCTTTTTTTGAAGGGGCAGAAGAGTCAAGAAACTTAGCTGTGCTGATCCTAGGCAAGCAGGTGCAACCAAGCTTGGGAAGATGGCATCTGTCCATGGTCTGTCTGTTGCAGGATAGTCCTACGCAATAAACATCAATTGTGAGACTTCATGCACTTGACAAATGTTGATCTTACCTGCTATTTTGTGTTCTCCTATGGAAGCCAGATGGGATTCACTGTATCCTCAGGGCCATTACTACTCTTGCCTTGCTCTGATGATTCTGATGATTTAGAATCTGGCACAGTTCAAGTCAGGATTCCAACCTGATTTCTCTGTTTCCCTGGAAATCTGGAAAACACTTTCTTCTAAAGTGGAGGCTGGAAGCTTTGGCATCAGAGTATCATGTTTCACATCTCAGTTCAATCAAAATATTGGGGTAGGTCTCGTGTCTTTGTGGATGAGCAGGAGAGGAGGTCCCCTTTTTATCTTGATGCATTTGAGCAGCCCAGAACTGTCTCCATTCTGGATACAAACTGGGAGACACACTGAGTTTTCTTTATATTTTATACCACTTCTTATTCAAAATATTCACAGACACCAACAGGAAGTAGTCAGGATACCTGGATCATTACTACTATACAAAAAGGAGTTTGTTCTTGTAACGACAGGTCTGAAGTCTACAAAAATTGTGAAAGAAAATAGGATTCCCTCAACATCTTCCTTGAAAGGAAAGACTCTAAATATTGACTGTTAATATTATTGCTCTCAAATTTCATATTCTAACAGCATCACCTGGAAGACATATTCAAATGTAGGTTGCTGGTCCTTGCCTTTGGATTCAGAATATCTCGGTGAATCCTGAGAATATACATTTCTGAGAAGTTCCTGGGTGTTGATGCTTCTGGTCCAGGGTTCACAGAGGCACAGGCAGAAAAGCCACCCGGGGTCTTAAATGGGTAATGGGAAATTTCATGTTTTTTAGAAGCAGACAGTACTGGTTTCATTCCTTTTTTTATATCAAATTACCTTGGATTATCAACAGTGCTGCTAGACTTTCTTGACCTCATCTATTTCCCCAATATTTGTTTGGTGTATCCTGATAATACATTCATATTTTCTATCAGCAATGCTGGAACCTTTGGCTCTATATATCCTAAGTGTGTGTGTGTGTGTGTGTGTGTGTGTGTGTGTGTGTGTATGTGTGTGTGTGTGTTCGTGTGCACGTGTGTGTGTGTGTACATGTGCATATGATTTTTATAGTGATTGGTACAGTTCTCTTTCCTGAGTTGAACTGCCATGTACCTTTGTGCTAAATCAAACAGTTATATGGGTTTATTTCTGAATTCTCAATTCTATTCCCTCGATCTATCTCTTCTTGTGCTGGATAAGATGCACTCCCTGCTTGTAGGAGCTCCTGCCTTTCCAGAACTGACAGTTTCAGCAGAAGAATAGATAGTTACAATCCAAAGCTGTTTTATTTATTT
>NW_008358877.1:4895-5365 GCF_000622305.1 Nannospalax galili
AAGTGAAATAATAAAATATCTAAGTCCTAATCCCAACATTTGTCTCATCTGAAAGCATGCTCACTCACAAGTCCAGGTTAATATTTTACCAAATAGCTGGAGGCATCATGGCTAATTAAGTTAACACATTTATTCATTATAAGGATAGCACTTACCAAATTGAATTCTAGATTCCATCCTTATAAATATCTATGCTATCTTCTTTTGTAAAAATGGAAAGACTGATTCCAATAATTATATGGAAATGCAAGCGATCCAGAATTGTCCAAACAATCACAGGAAATTGAAAATTGTCTAATTTCATACTTACTCCAAAACAGTCATGGTATAGTTCAGACCAACACAAGAAGATGTAGATAGACCTATGGAGTAGGCCTGGGAATTGAGAAATAAACTCATATAACTTATGGATTTATAACAAAGGTGAAAGGCAGTTCAACTCAGAGATCCATACCAATCACTATACAAAT
>NW_008358878.1:0-1214 GCF_000622305.1 Nannospalax galili
ATCATCTTTATAACTCCCGTCCCCACTGGCACCTTCCCATAGCCCCACCACGGTAGTTCGTACATACTGTCATTTGTGTTAAGGCCGAATGTGTCAAGTTAGTGTTCCCAGATCTTCCTCAGTGCAAGTTCATCTGAGGTCTAGTCAACTTATCTAGAGTCCCTCGGTTTAGGAAGATGAGCTTGTCCTCACCTAGCAGTAATCAGTTGCCAGTATTTCTTCAGCTCAGATTGGGGTCTGCTGTCCATTTATCCAGTTCTGTTACTGGGTTTTTGGCTGCTTCGGTTTGCATGGGACTTGTGTACGCTGACATCATTACTGTAGATTCAATACGAGCAGGGTCCCAGGAGCGTGTAGAACTCTATTTTCATATGGCTGTGCACTTCTTCCCTGGCTCTTAACAATCGTTCTACCCTCTTTTCTGCAATGACCCCTGAGCCCTGGGTTGGTGGACTTTAATATAGAAGTTCTGTCCAAGGAACCACATTCTGCAGACCCTTATTCTCTGCATTTGGGCCATTTGTAACCTTCTGCATTTCTGGACCTCTGTTGCATGAGGGAGGTTCTTTGGTGAAAGGTGAAAGATGCATTAATGTTCTCTTTACCCCTGTTCTATGTTCCCTGAGCATCAGGTGTAGCAGTTGCATGGTAGATGTGCCATTTAGGTCTGGTCACTTAATAGACAATGTCTGTGTGTGACCAGTTGTGACACGTGGTAATCTACGTGTGCTGCAAGGAAGCTTCTTTAATGAGTGTGACTGTGATATTTTCTGTAAATATAAGGACACATTTTGCATATAGTAAGAAAATTACATTAGTCTAGGTATGTGACAGTCTTGGGGTTTTTCCTAAGATCTAGGACCTCTCCAGACATAAGTATTTTGTTATTATTACAGTACCATATTTGAGGTTCCTCCCACAGAGTGGGCTTTTATTTCAATTAGGTAGCTGTTGATTTTCTCCAAGATAAAAATGCTACTATTGCACCAATATCAGACTCTGAGCCGACTATTGATGTGGTTACTTGATCTTGAAGCTGGTCGTGGATTGCTGATTGATGTTTTCCCTTGGCATCTTCACAGTGCTCTCCAAAGCTATGGGAGGTAGCCTAGCTTCCAGGTGAGTTGCTAGTCCATTGCTCCAAATCCTGTGTCTGAAGTATATTCTATCTTCAGCAGTAGGGTCTTACCTATGAGGCAATCAAAGTCTGAGGC
>NW_008358879.1:0-727 GCF_000622305.1 Nannospalax galili
TCTCTTAAGCTTTGAAAGGGCACCAGTGTTGTGAAAGATTATGGATATCCGCACTGGTCCATTTCCTCTCTTCTACGTTCAATATTTTAATATCCAACTAGAAACTAGATTATATTCTGCAAACACCAGCTCAATTATGAATCTACTTTGCTCAAACTTACCACCAGACTTCTCATCCTGATAAAGAAAATCCAATCTATCCTAGGACTAGGGGTATGAATGTAAGAATCGGCAGCATTCCCTGACACTTTGCCTCTGCACAGTCTGTCTAGGGACATTTTTTTTCTTGATTTAATGTCATTATTTAATGCTTGATTTAATGTCATTATTTAATGCTTGATTTATTGTCATTATTAGGGCCTCGGTATCAATCAAAGTCATGTATCAGAGGTTCTTTTGTTGACAACATTTCCTTAGAAGCTCAAAGTATTTCATGAATTCAGTGACATGTGACATTTATTTCAACGTGCTGTCTTAAACTTATTGTAAGATTTTCATAAATGTAAAATTATTAGTCACGTAAATGGATTTTATAATTTGAATACAGACATTTTATATTATCATGTATATTAATAAAATCTCTAAAAATAATGCTAGTTATAGAATAAACTTTGGATTATACTTTATAATTTCAGATAATATGTTTAAAACAGAATATTTTCTCTTTATTATTCAAATCATGATTCTTTTATTGTGTATATTATGTCATATTTAGAAATAATGTCCT
>NW_008358880.1:0-335 GCF_000622305.1 Nannospalax galili
TAGAGCAACAGACAAGCTTGACAAGTGTACCTCTCACCATTCATCCAAGAAACTTCTTTTACAATACCTGGAGACTATTACCAAGTTCCACAACTGGTCAAACATAGGGAATACATGTCTGTGAGGTGTCCAGCCTTAAGTGACACATATGCAATGCAACTTCTACACCTAAATCTCGGAGAACATCACAGAACGGGTGCAGAAAAAAATATCAGTGCAGCTCTCAACTCTCACCAGAGATGTTTCCTCATTCAGCAGAGAGTGATTAAACCAGAAACCCACAGTTGATCAAAGTGCAAAGAATGAGACTTCATGGTACTTATCCTTTAGTAGGA
>NW_008358881.1:0-296 GCF_000622305.1 Nannospalax galili
CCTGGGGAACCAATACTGCTTCCTGATGCTTTTCACCCAGAACAACTTAGTTCTTTCCTTGTATGGTGCGTGTCGCTTGATCCCCGGCGTGGTGTGTGCGGGCACCCTGGGGTCTCCGCCACACCTGGCTAATCCCGGCGTGAGTCTGGCTGCAGGCGATGTGGGGAGCGCGCCTGGGCTCCCGGGCGCACTCATTCTGGATGTGGCCCAGGGTCAGGTGTACGTGCACTCTCCCGCCGTGGTTGTGGTCCCGCTGGCTAGCTAGCGGCTGGCGGGCCTGGCCGGCTGCGCCTCTC
>NW_008358882.1:0-980 GCF_000622305.1 Nannospalax galili
TCTGACTGAACTCTGACCCTGATTTTTTGTTTTAAAAAATTTTTATTTATTGTTTTCATTTTATGTGTATGAGTGTATTGTCTGCATGTATGTTAGTGTAACTGTGTAGTGAAGTGCCCAAGGAGGATAGAAGAAGGCTCAGATTCCCTGGAGCTGGAGTTATGGATGGCTGTTAGATGCCATATGGGTGCTGGGAGCCAAACTCGGGTCCTTTACAATAGCAGTCAATGCTCTTAACTGCTAAGCCATCTCTTCAGCCCCTGATCTTAAAATTTTTATGAAGGCTGTTTTTTTTTATATATGTTTTTTATTTCTCATTTTTATTTTATGTGTATGAGTGTACTGCCTGCCTGTATATGAGTGTACCCATGTTGGGCAATGCCAGAGAGGTCAGAAGAGGGCTTTGGAATCCTTTGGAACTGGAGTTAAGGATGGTTCATAGCTGTCATGTGGGTTCAGGGAATCGAACCCAGGTCCTCTGCAAGAGCAATCAGTCCTCTTAACAGTTGAGCCATTTCTCCAGCCCTTGAATGTGGGAAGCAAGCGTCGCGAGTCAGGGGTGGCGCCTTGGCTGGCTGCCAACCCTCGTGACTCCAACTCTTGGCTGGCTGCCAAGTCTCGTGACTCCAAGCTTCCTGCCTGAGGCGCCTTGGCTGGTTGCCAAGTCTTGTGACCACCCCCCCAACCCTAACATCCCCCCACTCCCCCGCTTGTTTACTTCAACTGGCGTAAGCCGATGAGCTCCAGCATATGCTGCCTGCCTGATTAGAAACGTCATCGGCATGACCCTGCTGTGTGGCCCAATGGGCTGCCACTCTGCCTGCCTGCTGCGTGTGTGTGAGCGCCCTGGTTGGTCCTGGCTGGAGGGAGGGCTGTTGAGAACGCTATATAAAGAGCTGAGCTGAAGTGCCTAATAAAGAAGAAGCTTAAACCCTGCCTTGGTGTCTGTGTCGTTCTTCCTGGATTCTGCTGGATGGAGT
>NW_008358882.1:1139-1299 GCF_000622305.1 Nannospalax galili
GTGTTTACCATAGTAGCTGGGTTTTTTGGTACATGGAGGCAAAACCTAGTTCTTCTTGAGTCAAGTTATCTTATTATGGGCAAATGCAAGTACCGTGTGTTCTAATCATAACCTAAGGCATGTATCATAAGTTTTTAAAAATCCCATAAGTAACATTGTA
>NW_008358883.1:0-286 GCF_000622305.1 Nannospalax galili
ACTCACTATGTAGACCAGGCTGGCCTTGAACTCACATAGATCTGTCTGCCTCTGCCTCCTGAGTGCTGCGATTAAAGGCGTGTGCCACCACACCCGGCTTATAGCTATGGCTTTTTATCACAACTGTTGAAAACCCAACTTTGAGGAGATAGGAGATCATCTAAAGACATACAGCGATCTAACATTGAAAGTGAACTATTTCTGGCTCACAATTTCAAACAGATGACCATTTTCCTTAAATATGTAAAATAGTATGCCCTGTGAGTTTGCTGTGGAGTCCAGGCCA
>NW_008358884.1:0-626 GCF_000622305.1 Nannospalax galili
TAATTTTTTTAAAAATTTAATAACCACATGATTAGAAGAAGCATTTCATTATAGTTTTAACATGCTCAGTAGCACACTCCAGAGCACGGATACATCTCTTTCAAAAGTGACTGTAAATTTTTAGGTTCACAGTTGAATTAATACAGTTATACAATGTTGAACTCAGTATAAACCCTGTAAAAATAAAAAATTGAATGAGTTTTTACCCTTTAATGAAATTCCATTTCAAGATATGCTGTTTCCTAAATTTTTTAATGTTATCTTTTTTTAGAAGAAGCATATCATTACAGCTTTTACATGCCCAATAAGAGTTTCCAGAGCAAAGACACATCCTTCAAAAGTGTCTATAAAATTTCTACGTTTGCTGTTGAATCAATACAGTTATACAATATTGAAATCAGTATAAGCTCTCTAAGACATGAAATTGAATGAGTTTTTAACCCTCAAAAAAGATCTCCATTTCATTCTAAAATACACTGTTTCTTACAGAAAGACTCATTGTTTTTGCTACTAACACTTAGATGTTGGTGCATGAATCTCTAATCTGTATGTATCTAATTATCACTAGTCATAACCGTTTGCACTTGGATCCTTGGCACCTGTGTATGTCTATAAAGTCATTGGGT
>NW_008358885.1:0-480 GCF_000622305.1 Nannospalax galili
CCCATGAGAAAAATAATTCTCTCAAATATACACGCCTACCTGTAAATATTATATTCAAAGAATTAAAGGGCAAATGGGGACAGGCTTTCTTACACTTCTATGGTAAAATAGAAACCGCAAGGCTATAAAGAAAACAATGAAGACATTGCTTGGGTATGTTAAGAAAAGGTTAATCATTGAACTTTCCTTTTACTGTGATTATTGAAAAATATTGTACACTGAGAAATACTGTGCAAACTCATGGTTTGATTTATGGTCTGATGCTTTACTGCTATTGTAAGCTTTCTAATTATAAATAAAGGTTGTAGAAGGCTGCTTTTAGAAGAGAAAAAGGAGAAGTAAAAGATATTCCGGCTGACCTCCTCCAAGAGGGTCAGTCAACAGCTGCTACTAAAACTGCAATTGTGGTTTCTGGTATAGTCATTTCTTCTGCCGCAGTTACCTTCACCCCTTCAGGCCCCGGATTCAGCTGGGGCTGGA
>NW_008358886.1:0-1077 GCF_000622305.1 Nannospalax galili
CACAGAAAGTCAAACATTGCATATTCTCTCTTATCTATAGATCTCAGCTTTAGATTTGTTTATTTCTATGAGAAAGTCTGTTTTTGGACACTAAGAAACTAGAAAGGAGGTATCAGAGGAGGGAAAGGTGACTTTAAAGTAGAAGGGTGGGGATATAATAAAATGCACAAGCCTATGTGTATGAAAGGAAAAATGAGTAAAGTAGGGTTGAATATTTTAAGTGAGGATGGAGAAGACAACAGGGAGATGGGAGCCAGTAGGAAGTGCACTCAAAACCAAATATGTATGAGAATATAAAATGAGATCAATCAATAAATAAAAGGAACAAATTGAAATTGCACTGTAGACCAAATAAGTAAAGTTAACAATAATAAAAGTGTACATCAAATATGATTGTTTTGGTGAAAATTCTATTTAAATAATTCTAGGAAACTAAATAGGTGTGAATATTTCTGAATAGGATACCACAGACCAACATCTCTGATGATATGAGATGCAAAACTCCTCAAAAAAGAATGAACAAACACAACATTTTAAAACTTTTCTTCATGTTAACAATATGGGATTCATGCTTAGAATGTTGGAATGGCTCAACAAATATAAATAAACTAATATAAAAATTTACCTTAGTCAAATAACAGAAAAATATGTAATCATTACAATAAAAACACATCAGGTAAAATTTAACAACTCAACACTCTATTTTCAACACGTTGGACACAAAAGTTACAGTTCAACACAATGAAATTTATACAGAGCTCCATCATTTTATTCAGTTAAATAGACAAATGATATAATTATACAATTCTGTAGTTTTGCATTTGGAAAATTTCATTTCTACCCCTTTCAACTCTGTTTTATTTCAGACTTAATTTATTTAACACTGTATTATAATAGCAATTAATTTTGGTCTTTTTGAGACAGAGTCTTCCTGCAGTCACAGCTAGCCTGGAACTCACTATGTAGAAGTTGGCCTTGATCTCATAGAGATCCACATGCCTTGCACTCTGGAGTGCTGGGATTAACGGCATGTGCCACCATGCCTGGCTAAAGGTAATTTTTATAATCAATTCTTCT
>NW_008358887.1:0-476 GCF_000622305.1 Nannospalax galili
CATCTGGGCATAACAAAATCATCCCATCAACATTTTGGAATAGAGAGAACCTTAGTCTAATAGCCATGGCAACCAAATAAACAATAACAACACAAAAATGTAATGATTGCTAGGTCTAAGGTAATAATAGAGCTTTTGACATTCCCTAATAGAAGAATCACAAGACCCTCACCTGGGATTCCAGCCATTACCTCTCTTATCCCCCACTCTCAGCTGCAAGTGATCTTGGGAAACCCCAGTATACACAGGAAATGGAGGTTAACTCAAAGGTGGGACTTCATGATACAGTTTGCACAAGATCATCATCCATAATGGGCGAAGGTCCATGGTGATGCACCTGTTTGGAGGTCACCCACTCTAAGTGACCCCTCTCTCATGTTCCTATAAGTACACTCAATCTCACTGGCTCACCAAGATGGACTTCAGTGCAATTCTTGCTTTGGTGTCACTACTGTCTATCTGTGAACAGGTTCTAC
>NW_008358888.1:0-455 GCF_000622305.1 Nannospalax galili
TCATGATCCTCTTGTCTCCACCTTTCATGTTCTGGGATTGCAGGTATAAATTACCAATCCTAGCCCCTTATAAGGCTAGGAGCCTTGCAATGGATTAATAACTCAATGGATTCCAATGGATTCTAGAACAGTATTGAGTAGAAGAGTGTGTAATACAGATAGTGTTATTCTGTACTTTTCAATTTATGTTGCCAAAAACATCTTAAATGTTAAGTGCCATTGACTGATTGTGAGACACATGAAGGGGTGTGTGCTAAGCATTGTTAAAGCACTGTCAAAACCACCATTACAGTGAATGGCAAGTTCTTTGAAGTTCTTATGAACACTCTTCTGAGCATCATTTTTTCGTAGTCAGGCAAAAACGTTGGGACAATTTGACCCCATAATTGGCACTTGTTAGACTTTCCCTTGATGATGACTCTCCCTTGATGACCTGCATGCCTAGTTCTCTCTGT
>NW_008358889.1:0-529 GCF_000622305.1 Nannospalax galili
TTAAACTAAGACAGCTATATTAGTTACTTTTCTGTTGCTGTGATAGAAACATTGATCAAAGCAACTTGTATAGAGAAGGAAAAACGTATTGAGCTTATGGTTCCAAAGGGGCAAGAGTCCATCATGGCGGGGAGGCATGGCGGCAGAGGTGCCTGGAGGTGGAGCAGAAGCTAAGCTCTCACATCTTCAAGCAGGCACAGGATGCAAGAGAGTGACTAGAGATCTGGCAAGGCTTATGAGCTCTCTAAGTCTGCCTATACTCTGGAGAACATGTACAGATCATATTGCCCAGAAAGATGATTTTTCAATGTAAAAGTGTTGGTTCCTGGTCCCAAAAGACAGAAGCACATGGTAGAGGTGCCTACGCAAGAAGAGGATTTGGCTCATGGGTTCTTCAGGTGTTCTGCATTTGCATCTTTAGCAAAGGAGGGGGCACCTTTACCCAATCTGGTTAGAATTTGATAGCTGCTAGGAATTCCTCCCAGAGTAAACCGAACACATTGCAGTCAGAGCTCCACAAATGCTGCTC
>NW_008358890.1:0-635 GCF_000622305.1 Nannospalax galili
GCACTGGGGAGGCAGAGGCAGGAGGATTTCTGTGAGATCCAGAGAGAGAGACAGAGAGAGAGAGACAGAGAAAGACAGTGAGAGACAGAGAGAGAGAGACTGAGAGAGAGAGATGGGGAGAATCACCCAACACGTGAAGAACAGCTGTGCCAGGGCCATGGGAACAGGGAATACACTGGAGCTTAGTGAAAGGAGATGCTTAGCAGGATGTCATCACTCAGTAGACTTGGAGAGTCAAGTCAGAGCTCCAGCCTAGCAAAGGCTAAGATGCAGAAGAGGATATGGAGACTGTGAGGGGCCAGTGGCTCAGTCTGGCTGCCACAAACAGTAGAAAGGAGAGACAGTGTTAAGGGACTGGTAAACCCACACACATGGGGCTGAGTTCCAACTGGGAAATTATCAAAGGAGATCTTTGCCTTGGAAGGGGACAGTGCTCAGAACAGCCCAGAACAGAAAGCAGGTATAGCCAGATGGCCACAGAGGGAGCCCAATGCAGCCCTGCCTTCTTCACCCTGCTCCCAGGTCCAGTGTCCGCAGTGCTCCCATGAGAACCACCAGGGCTGGGGGAGAAAACCCTGTAGGACTTTTCTAGCTGAACCTCAGTAAGCGTTACTACATCTGATTAGTATCCGATT
>NW_008358891.1:0-529 GCF_000622305.1 Nannospalax galili
GATGAGACACTGAACTCATACTTTAACTAGTACATGTCGTTTAGCAGAAAAAAAAGCCAATATATATACGTATATATACGTACATACGTATATATATGTATATATGTATACGTATATATATGTATGTATATATATACAGTCACTATGCATTTGGAGTGGTGAACACCTATGGCATACTGTGGAGAAAAAGAGAATCCCTCACTTCCACTGACCAGCCTATTTTGAACCAGTAAATCTCAGAATTGTTGAATGCTCTCCATTTGCTCAAACAGTTTTCCACCATTAAAATCCCAGGACATTCTAAAACAAACACTGAAGAAGCAAAGGGTCATAGACTGGCTGATAACACAGCAAAGAGAGCTGCCCTATATGGAGCTGCATGTCCTGAGAGAACCTGTCTTTTCGTTATTCATTTTCTATCTCTGACCTCCAGTTCAGACTCAGCAGATGCTGTGACACCAAGAAAAAGACAACAGAAAACAAAGGGGTTGTGAGGATTTGAGGGCGCAGAACTCTGGAACAATAGCAG
>NW_008358892.1:0-324 GCF_000622305.1 Nannospalax galili
TGTAAGCTTCCCCTGAATGCATTTCCACTGTCATTAGCACAGACATTGGAAACCCTGGAGCAGACAGGCCCCAGTTCTTTCTGAAGTGAAATCTAGAGTCTTCAGATTTGTTAATGAACAAGTTCACCTGACAGTGTCCTTGTAACACTGCTGTTTGTTTGAATACCTGCCTGAATTAGACATATTAATTTGTAATCATTCAAATACTTTTGTCCAGATATTTTTGTGTATCAGAAGTCACCTACAGCCTATGTCGGAAGATCTGCCGTGAGTTGCATATATATATATATATATATATATATATAGAGAGAGAGAGAGAGAGAG
>NW_008358893.1:0-422 GCF_000622305.1 Nannospalax galili
CACATACAAACATGAACAAAGAAGTGTAGTTTAACATGGGTTACAGAAAACATATAAGAAAGAAAACTGGAATTTTCAGCTTCTCAAATATGTTCATAGGCTGTGATTTTATTATCCTAATGAGAAGAAGTAAAAGCAGCTAAAATTATGGTTTCCAGTCAGCATGAGTCACCAGAATTTATAACTAGTTACTTTATGCTTCATTTTCATTTCCCTATAGTATTTCAAATAAAGATCAAGAGGCTGTAATTTGCATTTTATTTAAGTCATTGAAATTCCACGACAAAATATCTCTAAGCTCTTTGAATCTCTCACTACAGGGGTCATGAGATGGCTCAGTGGATGAAGGCATTTGCCACTAAGCTTGACATCGAGTTAGTTAGATCCCTGGGACTAACATGGTGGAAGGAGAAAACCAGACC
>NW_008358894.1:0-460 GCF_000622305.1 Nannospalax galili
AAGAAATTTGTGATTATAATTCTAGCACAATAACCAACAAAAGTTACTAAACTATACCTTTTATTTACCAATCAACATTTACAGGAGCTTGTGTCACAAAAATTCAGCATCAATATTTCTGAATGATAGTTAATATAGTTTACTTATAACCTGTTTATCATGTTATTTTATTCAAATTTTGCCCTTCTGATTCCACACTTTCTAAGGCACATGGTCCACTTCAAAAGCAAGTTCCTGACTCCATTATCTTACATTTCCTTATTCTAATAACACACATCCAATATGGATTGGTTTTTCTTCCTCCAAGACTGGTCAGTTTGGTGAAATTGAGATGGTGAGCTCTGGCATACTTTTTTTTATTAACAACCAAAAGAGTACTTAATAGGTGCATTTCAAAATATAATAGAAGAGATGAGACAGAATACACAGGAGCATTGCACTGTGATAGAACTCCAAACTT
>NW_008358895.1:0-1097 GCF_000622305.1 Nannospalax galili
CGAGGATCAAGCCTTCAATACATTGGTCTTTTAGGAGGTACTCTAGACCCATACAAAAGGAAACAATCAACTTGTATGTGCCCATCAATAAACTTCAGTGATTATCAACATTTTAGACTTGAAGTGTACTTAAAAATCTCTCATGTAATTGTCTGGAGGAGGTCCTGAAATCCTTACCCCATCTTCAGGGTTAAAGATCTGTGAGCACAATTTCATATTTCCCCCATTTGGGATAAAAGGAAATATGCCGATATCTTAAACTAATTGACTCTACTTTTTCTTGGTGTATAGTACATCACATTGGACTTGCCCATTTGTATTTTGAGGCTCCTAATACAGATCGTTATCACTTAGACTGTGAAAAGCCTTAAGAACCCTCTCCATGTGTATTCGAAGGATCACTCTCTATCCGGATGGTAGATAGAGGACCATAAGGGAGGGTTTCCTCTTCTTTTCTGCTGTTAGAGTGGGAGGCATCTGTTTTCAACATTTGCTTTAGAGCTTAAAAGCAACACACGAGCTACTGCTTCAGAGTTGTACTTTATGTTCTTTTCAGCCCCCTACCCACCCGCCCCTTTTAGATATATCTTTTCACAGAAATAGATACAGTCTACGATTCTGACAGTATATTTCAGGCCATTTAGAAAGTAGTAAAATAGTGCTTTCATAGTATTTTAAAGAATTAGAAAATCCTTTTTAAGTTGACAAAGAAGTTCATCATGTGATAGTTTTACTATCATTAATAATCCAATATTGAAATAATAATAATAATGTTGTGGTAACTCTTAGACAGTGGCCCTTTCTCTATACCTGTTGATTATGTCAAATGTGCTTGCCACATATCTTTTCCAATGCATTTTTAATTATAAAATATATTATCTAAAAGAGAAGATTTTGGGCTACAGAGATAACTCAGTGATTAAGAGCACTGCCTGCTCTTGCAGAGGACCCAGCACCCACTGACAGCTAACAACTGTCTGTAACTCTAGTTTCAGGGAATCCAACACCCTCTTCTGACCTCTGCAGGCATTGCACGACATGGGTGCGCCTACATACATGTAGTAAATACACTCATACACATAAAATAAAAATAATAA
>NW_008358895.1:5674-8462 GCF_000622305.1 Nannospalax galili
GTAAAAATATCTTCTGAAATACATGGTGTAGGTCATTTTCACACATTATCAGCTATGGAAGGGGGGCAGAGTTTATACTATGCAAATAATAAATTGCTTTATGAAGAAATGGTTTATTTCAGGCTTAGCATTTTCCAACTCTCACAAATCTTCCAGGGACTGTTCCTGGGAAAGTTGTGACTGTTCTGGTTTTCCAAAGTAAACATCCCAAGTAGCCCTATGCAGGGCATCTCTAGTGACCGAGGCTCCCTCTTTTCCTACTCCATAGGCTGAAGAGAAACTTACTATCAGACCTCTCAGAAAGTAATTACCACTGTGTTCCTCCTGTCAGTGCCATCTCGCCTCAAGGGGGAAGAACTGAAATTTGAACTGGTTTCTTAATCCTCCTTGTCTCCTGTGGGCCAAGTCTTAGGTTTCAAAATGACAGAGTGAGTCAGAAAAATTCACTCACTGAAGAGCCAAACCTAACCTCGTAGAAAACAGTCTAAGTGTCTGTTTATGATGTTGCATCATCATCATCATCATCATCATTATTATTATTATTATTATTATTATTCTTAATCCTCCTTGTCTCCTGTGGGCCAAGTCTTAGGTTTCAAAATGACAGAGTGAGTCAGAAAAATTCACTCACTGAAAAGCCAAACCTAACCTCGTAGAAAACAGTCTAAGTGTCTGTTTATGATGCTGCATTATTATTATTATTATTATTATTATTATTATTATTATTATTATTGTTATTATTATTATTATTATTATTATTATTATTATTATTATTATTATTATTATTATTATTATTATTATTATTATTATTGCCTGAATCTGTGGACTCCATTAGTCAGGCAACTGAAGTCATAGTCTGAAAGCCTGTGCATATAAACATAGTTCTGAGGGCTCACATTCCAATTGCTATTTTTTTATAAGCACAAGTTTGTTGTAAGGAATTTGCAAGAAACGCTGTCAATCCAAGGAGAGTAACCCAAGTAGAGGTGTGAGTGTTTTCTGAGACCTCTGAGCAATTTCCAAAAGATGCTTTGGACTGGGCTCTGGGAAACAAAACTTGGCTAAAGAAAACAGCAGAGAGGAAGTGTCCTGCATCCCACAAGGGAAGACCAGCAGGTCACAGCCAAGGCCACTACCCTATCAGCCAGAATGGCTCTGACTGGGGACGTCAGCATGGCATGCTGGATCCCCAAGGTGCCATTCTGTATTATGTTATCATTCTACAGTTCCATTGACCTGTGGTTTCTTCCTTGCCTGCATAAGCCAGAGTCTCTGACAGCTTATTCTGGGCAGATGCTGCATTACTGAGCAGAGTCTGCTTCATGCAGAAATCCTGGACTCCTGGACCAGAAGAGCATCACTCATTCCAAAGCCTTGCTTTCTGGAAAATTACTGTTTATCTTTGGGAGAAATTCCTGGGAGGGAGGAGAATTTAGTAAACTAGGTATGGTTAACCACCTATTCTGAATATGTTGCAAAATGCAAATAGCATCTTTTAGACCAAGAGTACATGTGTTATTCTACCTAAGCAATATTCTCTACCTGGGAAGCTGGATCTTGTTGGGGGAAAGAAAGTACACCTTCTGAGCTCCAGTAGGCTCAGAGTGCAAAAGCCCATGTGATGTAGACTATTCCTCCTAAGCTTGACCGCTTGCTTCAGCCCTTTTAGCTCTGAGCAGCGATGTCAGTGGTACTTAACATAAACAGTCTGTGATCTCCATCATTCTGCCTTGAATCATGAGAATCCAGGGACAAAATCAGAACAGAATGGTAGAAAACCCTCAGCTGTTCCTTCTGGAGTGGTGGGTTAGAATTCTGAAACTAAGAGAGACAGGTCTGACTGGAGTGGTAGATCCTATCCATCCTCAGATTTGGGGGAAGAAACCAAGGGGCAGAGGAGTGACAGTCTCAGAGTCCACAACAGGATGACCCAGCTCTTCTCACCACTAGATCTAGCCACGATGGCCTCTTCCTTGCTGATGTTCTCTCTAGTGACAAGTTTGTTTCCCATGGGGCTGCCCTCTAGTTCCAGGATGCCTAGGGTCTGTGCCAGGCTGATGGTGTCTTTTTATTCACACACTCTGCAGTTGTCCCCTCTAAAGATGTCAGACGAGCCTAGGAAGCCTTCCCGTCCCTTTCTGTCACCCTCTTTGCCTATGTTGAGGCCCTCACAGACACATGCACAGCTCAGCCGCTCTTATTTGCGTACTGTCCGTTCTGAGCTGAGCCCTTATCTGGATGTTTCTTTGTAAAATACACTTGTAAATACAAGAAGAGAGGCTTTCATTCTCACTGATTTCATCTGGTGTGAACATCTTGGAGACTTTCGAATTTCTTTTTGAATAATGAGGCAACAAGGTTAAACTCTTGTCTCCATGATAAGTAGCTGCTTTTGAGTTTTCTCTTTAACCAAGCTTTACCAAAGCTTGCAGTGAGACTGCAGAGCAGTGGACAAGGGGAGGGGCAGTTGTGGAGGGAGGGACATTTTTTGAGGTTCTCACTTGTAATTAATTACCACACCTTATCCCTTTAAAGCCCCAAGTTAACTTTTTGAATTTGTAAGCTAGCAATCACTGTACCCATAGTTAGTTAGTTGATGTTTTATCATGCTAAACCATTTTAATGGCTTTTATAATGGAGGTTTTGATTTCTTTCTTTATTTTTGGTCTTTTTGAGACAGAGTCTCCTATAACCCCAGCTGGCCTGGAACTCACTATGTAAACCAGGCTGGCCTTGAACTCACAGAGATCCATGTCTCCCTCTGCCTCCTGAGTGCTGGGACTAAAGG
>NW_008358895.1:11001-11889 GCF_000622305.1 Nannospalax galili
GTAAACCCACTTGGGGGCACTTTGGCCAAGCAAAAGATTCCTTTTCCTATTGCTTTCCCAGATCCTTTGAAGACACCCTTCATGAGAGTAATAGAGAACAGCTGGATCATGTCTGAGTCTTTGCCTGCAGCATGCCTTTTTCACAGGCTCACTTATAAAGTTGCGAGAGCTCTCTGAGAATTCTGTAGACATAGAGCAGTGACTGAGGACCATTCTCACGAAGTGATAACCCTGTTTGCATTTGTCCCCTCTCTGGAACAGGAGTTAGAACAGGAGCTAGAGGAAAAGAAGACCCTCCTCCGCTCAGTAGCCAGCCGTGGAGAGGAGATTCTAACTCAGCATTCAGCTGTGGAGGCCTCAGGTGGCCTTGGGTATGTTTCAAAGCATCTGACCTTTCTTTTCTCATTGCGTTCTCTGACATTTGAAGAAATGTGAGCATGTCGTTCCACAGTTAATTTCCAGTATTTTCTGCCTGAGTTGGCCACTTACTTTCACATTGACATATTAAATAAACCTGTACACGGAGCATTTTGTTTCAGGATAGAAGAGCACTAGCAATAATGGCTGATGTGTCCTCCTTCTGGTGAGCTCAGCATTTCTGTCCCCAGAAGACACTTGAGTTCATTTCTTAAATCAATTAGGAAATGTATTAACAAAGTGGATTCATGAAATTTCTGACTGATGATTACACCCAACTGCAGGGTATTTTCTTTTGAAGAGTTTATCTTCCTCAGCATTCTGAGAAATAAATGTATGTGCCCCCAAGCATCTGGACTTTTCGTGACAAGTCTATTTCTATAATTTCTACATGTAAAGTTATTAAGCTTGGAGACCCGATCTGGAGTGGAGACTTGAAAATATTATATGTAGAAAGATAAAGTGTTAACA
>NW_008358896.1:0-314 GCF_000622305.1 Nannospalax galili
GAAACAGTGTTTTCCAGACAGCAGTGCAGTTCCACATATGAACTCACAGCAACTGTAACAGCATGCACAAGACCTGTGCAAGCTGAAGCCAAATACATTCCCGCATGGAGGAGGGAGGTGGGCACAATGTCTTACCTCTAGCTGAGGAACTATTGGCAACTGATACCTGTTGGGAGAGAGTGAGTCTTTTCTTTAACAGTGTGGCCCCTGGTAGGTTACTATATTCCAGGGCAAGGTCCATACCCGAGAGTATTTGGCCAACACAAATTGGACTCAATGGGTCTTAAAAAAATAAACAGGAAATTGGATGGATA
>NW_008358897.1:0-518 GCF_000622305.1 Nannospalax galili
TTTTTCCACAGGATGCTGACAATGCACGTTGGGTACCTGAATGCCTCGTTCGCTTGGCTGAATGTCTGGCCTCCTCACCACCTGTGTCATCGCGTTGCACCAACTGATGTCATCGTCCTGCTCTTTTATGCCTGAACTTTTGGATTGTTTCCACCGCCTGGCATCCACCATTCTCTATCTCTGGACTTTGGCTATGATGCATCCCTGCCCTATTTGATTGCTTGTGTATCCCACGGAATTTGTGCACCATTGTTATGCTCATTTGTGTGATACTTCTTCCCTTCTGTCCTCCCTTTGACCCCTTGGGCTGTGGGGTCCTTTTTATTCATTTGGAGGGGGGACTTAGGCTCTGCCTAACCTCCAGTTGCACAAGTAAAGGATGAATTCAGGTAGCGAATTTGATTGAGGATGAATTCAGGTAGCGAATTTGAAAAAGAAATCAAAAAACCAAATTCAAAAGTTACAACTTATATGCTACATGATTTGGCCATATGTCAGTTCCAGACTCTGGTCCCACA
>NW_008358898.1:0-258 GCF_000622305.1 Nannospalax galili
AAAAACTTTGGGTGCAGGACTGTCAGAAAATATTCTACACCTTCTTGTATACATATCCCTTTAAAGTAGAAAATGAAATTTTGATTAAGTAATATACTTGAGTACAATGTCACCTTAGTAACCAATAAGGCATTAAAATGGAAATGCATTGCAGGTTTGGTGTTTTTCATGATAATAGTAACAAATGTGTTGGGTCAGGTGGTTAGTAGGGAGGCGTTCCCACCTCCATTAACAAAACAATTCACCTGTGTTTCATTT
>NW_008358899.1:0-1686 GCF_000622305.1 Nannospalax galili
ATCAGAGAATGCCTCCTAATCTCCTAATCTCTTTGGTTTCCTTGACTCAAGAGATCAACCTGCCTGTGGACTTGTGGTCAAACTGTTATTCGTTTCAGGATGTAATGACATTCAGTGACATGGCTGTGGACTTGTAACAGGAGGAGAGGGAATTCCTAGATCCTGATCAGAGGGCTTTACACAGACCTGGTGCTGGAGAATTACAGCTGTTTTGTTTTTGTTGGTGAGAATATTTTTCTTACAGAATTTCTTGCTCATACGTAGAGTTCCTTGGGGAACTGCAATGTTTGTGTGTGTTAACTTTGTGTGAATGAGTCTCACATCTCATAAAGTGAAATTATCAGAGGAGAAAACAACACTGTAATGTAATTTTGTGCTCATGTAATGTAATTCTGTGCTCATATTTGTCTTTTGGGAGGGGTTATGCTTCCTTCATTTTTGTTCCATGATAAATTCATAAAGTTCCATTTCCAATCTGGAATTTGTGCTGAGCTGTAATTAGAGGTGGAACCCTAGTTATGCAACCTGAGAACTCTGTAAATATCAATGTTTTGAAGGAATATTGCAATTGAAAAGACACTGGTAGAATTCCCTGTTATGTTCTCTCTTTATATATTGAGTGCACTGCTGTTTAGAAAATCAGGTACTTTCTAAAGACTCAAATCATGAACCACCCAGTACAGGCATACAAAGGTACAAGAGCACCTGGTATCTTGTGCATTAAGCTGTGATCACCTGGGGTCCTGGGGGTGATGGTTATGTCCTGAAACACACTTAATGGGCAGGTGGTCCTGAGGACACACTGCTGCACACTTTGTTCATATGGAAACAAATTATCATGAATTATAAATTACGTTTCTAAGACATCCATAAACTAAAAGACAATATTATTGTGAATTATAAATTATGGTTCTAAGACATCCATAAATTAAAAGACAATATTATCTGATTCTACTTCTTAATATTAATTTTTAAGAACTGTTTTATTATCATTTTTATTTTATGGGTATGAGTGTATTGCCTGCATTCATATAAGTGTACCCATGTCTGCAGTGCCCGAAAGACAATATTATAGTGAGTTATAAATTATGTTTCTAAGACATCCATAAATTAAAAGACAATATTATAGTGAATTATAAATTATGTTTCTAAGACATCCATAAATTAAAAGACAATATCTGATTCTACTTCTTAATATTAATTTTTAAGAAATGTTTTATTATCATTTTTATTTTATGGGTATGAGTGTATTGCCTGCATTCATATAAGTGTACCCATGTCTGCAGTGTCCACTGAGGTCAGAAGAGGGAATCGGACCCCCTGGAACTGAAATTAGAGATAGCTATTAGCTTCCATGTCGGTGCTGGAAATCAAACCCATGTCCATTGCAAGAGGATCCCGTGCTCTTAACCTCTGAATCATCTTTCCTGCCCCTTAATATTAATTTCTGGGCTTTTCTTTTAAACTTTCACAAAAACTTTATTGAGAATTTCATATATACATATAAGATTTTTTTTATCAAATCCATGTCCACTCCCTCCCCTCCAACATTCCCCCATCTGAAGAGGTAACCCTAAAATTTTTAAAGGATTAGATATAAGCTCCCAAATACTTTTGATAATTTTGG
Organism: Nannospalax galili; assembly: GCF_000622305.1. Taxonomy (NCBI): domain Eukaryota; kingdom Metazoa; phylum Chordata; class Mammalia; order Rodentia; family Spalacidae; genus Nannospalax; species Nannospalax galili. The sequence continues at coordinate 1,628 of NW_008358899.1, forward strand.
TCTTTGGAATAGAGTATGTTGTTAATAGGCTCAGGGACATGTTGACTTTTAGCACAGAA
>NW_008358901.1:0-846 GCF_000622305.1 Nannospalax galili
AGTGTTCTTAACTGCTGCGCCATCTCTCCAGCCCCAAGACATTGTATTTTTACAACAGTCATGTTGCTATGTTTTTTCATTTCGTTTTTTCCGTGATGACTTCCGATGGTTCATCTGTAGATCAGTCATTAGTGGAAAATGCTTGATCACCAGTGTTATGTCAGTGGACTTGTTTGAAATATTCAAGAGGGAGTAAGTTTTGGTAGATCAGAGCTGGTTTCCTTGGTAGACTGATATGAGGTGCATCATACACAACACTGCCCTGATAATAGCATAGAGCCCTCAGAAACAATAAGAATCAATGACTAGAAACATATTCCATAATAAGAGTCACAATAAAATCAATCTGTCTAAGCCAAACATTTTAGGAAGCAAAGGAATTCTGATACACCCATGAGGTTTAAATTGTTGTTTACTGTGGTATGAGAGGAAAGGACAATTAATACACATCATTTAGGAAAAAGAGAGGTAAGAAAAGTACATAAAAAAGGAAAGAAGAGAGATAAGAAAGGCGGATGAGTTTGACCTAAAAGCCCAATATGAAGAGGAACGTATGTAAAATGTAGTCAAGAAACCCATAAGAACAGGAGGTCCTAGACAAGAAGAGTTTACAAACAAGGAAATATGGAATTTCTCTAAGCCCGTAAAAGGAAAATGAAAATAAAAACAAAGACAGAATAGAACTGTGTGTGAGAGAGACAGAGCAAGAGACAGAGAGAGACAGAGAGAGAGTGAGACAGGGAGAAGAGAAACATAGAGAGGCAGGAAAAGAGACACAGAGACATGATGATAGAAACTGAGAATCTATGAGTAAGTTTACCTAATGAGAATTGTGCAAACACCTCT
>NW_008358902.1:0-340 GCF_000622305.1 Nannospalax galili
GGGCCAGAAAAGCAGTTGAATCCTGGAAGCAGAGATTAACGAGTCATTGTAGTGGGAGGTCACAAAACAGTAATGCTGAAAGAAAACTGGACAGTGCACGCCCAGCTGCTGAGGTTTCAGAGGGAAATACAGACTCTATTAGGAACTGGGATGGAAGCCATTTAAAGGAAGAATACCTAAGTTCAGGAGTCCTTGTTCCTCAAAGCAACTGCATAGAAAAGTTTCCCCCTAGGGTCAGCAAACAGATGCTGCTGTAGCTGTGGTGCAAAGGAGATAGGCTATTTCTTGAGCTCCCAGCAAATGACAGGGCCATACTCATTGTGTTAGTGCTGGTTTTGAA
>NW_008358903.1:0-301 GCF_000622305.1 Nannospalax galili
TTTTGAGCTGTGAGTCTATAAACACTTGATCCTGTGTTTTCCTAGAACTTCAGTTTCCTCACTGGAGTGACAGCTCAGAAATCCCTCAGGTATCCATCTGGAGCTCCATTCAGGTCATGCAAAACAAGAAAGACTCATTTTTGATGCCCATGAAGAAGGATCCAAAGACGAAGGCAACCTCCTCACCATGGTCAGCCTTCACATGGATGGCCTGGTACTTTTGAGGAAGTTGCACCAATGCTGGAACTTATAGAAGTAGACAGGGGCATGGGAACCTGGGAATGCATGTAGTAATATACTT
>NW_008358904.1:0-576 GCF_000622305.1 Nannospalax galili
CTCTGCTTTCCTCTGTTCATGAACCAGCCCTGCTCTTACAATCTTTGCACCTCCTCTTCCACAATAGTCCTTGTGCCTTGGGAGGATGAGGTGCCATTTAAGAGTCATATCCTACAATCTATAGCCTCTTTAAAACTTGGCCAGTTGTGGCCTTCTGTGTGCATCACAGTCTCTTGTATAAGGAAGCTTTACTGGTGAGAGATGAGGGATGCATTAGTTTTCTCTCAACCTCTTGTTCCACTATGTTCCATGAGCCTCAGGTGTAGAGGTTCAGCTGTAGATGTGTCACCTAGTACTGGGCATCTCTCAGACATATGTTCTGTGTCTGACCAGATGTGAAATTCTGCAGTGGCCTCTATCTGTTGCAAAAACAAACTTCTTTGATGAGTGGTGTACAGTATGTTTGTCTGTAAATATAAGGCTCCATATTTACCATAAGGTAAGGTTTCATTTGTCTAGAGATATGAAAGAGATGGGATTTTCTCTAGGATCTATGTCCTCTCCTGCCATGTGTATTTGGATGATTTTACAGTGCCACCCATGATTTCCCTCCCATTGAGAGGGCTTTAAGTCCAA
>NW_008358905.1:0-761 GCF_000622305.1 Nannospalax galili
GGGCCTCACATGTAGTCTGGCCCACTTGGGATTTCTAAGTGATCCAAAGTAGCTGTGACTCAAGTGGTGGGGTCAGCACATTGCAGAACACTGAGAAGCACCAGCCCAGTGGGGCGGGGAGCACCCTGAGGAAATGTGAAATCACACTGACATCCCATAAAAAGCTCAATGGCTGCCCCTTGGGGGCTTGTGGCACCCTGAGCCAATGAGCCTGCCCCGGCCTGCAGGGCTTCAACGTTGGGGGGGTCGGGAGAATAACCTAAAGGAATGAAACAAACAAGGAACGTGAGGAAATGGAGGCAAGACAAGGTTCTGATCAAGCCTCAAAATTTTTTTGAAAGCAGCAGGCATATATACTGGTGGTTGGGAAGAGGGAGGTGAGGAGAAGGGAAGTGCTGGGCAGACGCTAACTGGTGTTGTTAGGGGGATGCTATAGCTAGGGAGGGTTATTTAAGGGGCATTTCTTATCCTAAAGGAACATCTGCTAATGGCTATGGTGAACATTTCTCAGGACTAACATCTGTGGTAGACATTTCTCAAGGCTGACTTGACCTGGGTCACAAGTTGTTTTTCTACATTCTTTAACTAAGTGCTATCTTATAGAAACTTACAGAACACCATAAGGCTGTTTTTTCTCAAGGCCATAAAGATTTGCAGGAAACCATAAGCTGCCATAAAGATGTTTTTCTTCTGGCCTTTTGGCTCCCAACATGAGCCTACTCCTCCAACCACTGCCTACGATGCCATGACCAAGCCTGCTG
>NW_008358906.1:0-1179 GCF_000622305.1 Nannospalax galili
GAGTCATATGATTACTTTCTTCATTTCAATATCCTTTATTATTTTGTTGCCGTTTATTTTTGAGGGCTTTGTGAATCGCTTTTAGTCTTGGTAAATGAATAGGCAATTTTTCTTCAGAGGTCAGGCACCACCAGCTTTTTACTGACCTAGCAAATCTTTCTATCCAAGAGGGGGTTTCCCTAAGCCAAGTAGTTTTTCCTTATACCAAAATTTCTTCTCAATAGTTCCTTGTTCAGGATTAAAATCATAAACTCCTGTAAAAGGCAGCAGGGCATCTAGAGATTGCATGCTATATTTTCCTTTTGGGGGAAACAAAGCTTCATTATTAATCACAAATGCACGTCCAAATGACATCATATTTGTACGTGGAACTCGTCTATCTTTTTATTTTCGTTTTGTTTCAATAACATGATAATTATGCTAAAGGAAGAGAAAGGCAGAGATTTCCTTGGTTTAGTTTCCCATTCCTTCATCAGAGTTGGTTATCAGAATACTTACAGAAGAGAAGGTTATACAAATTACAAAAAACAGGATTAATTGGGGAAGGGATATGCACCAGAAGAGTAGCGGTCATCGACTTTCGGCTGGTACTTTGTCAGACAGTACTCTTGTCAAGAACCACGGAACTCTCGGAGCCACCATCTCCCCCTTTTTATTTTTAATTTGGAGGTTTCAAAGTGAAGACTGAGGGCATGAATACTTTTTCCTAGTTGTCTGATGATGACTGGAAGGGAATAAACCCGAATTAATATTAGGAACAAAACAATCCCTAAATATATAAAAAATAACCAAGCATTAGTATTAGACACATAAGATCCAATGCCAGAGACAAATGAGTCTGAAGTTTCCTCCAAAGATGTAGTATCTATATGGGATTTACTGAGAGTTAGGACTTGGCTATGTAAGTTATGAATATCTAGTATTATATCAGAATTATTCCATACCCCTTGTAGATGAAGCTTAACTCTATCCCATTCATTATCTGAGAAATTATACGGAAAAGGAGTAACACAAATCCGTTTGAATGCTGTGTGGCATTGAACCTGAAGTTGAACCTTAATATTATTTAATAGATTACCCATAAATAACACTGCCACTTCTAGAGTGTTTAACCATTCCTGAATTCCGTGATCAATATGTTCCTTAATCATGAATTCTACAGAAACATTTTTGGAAAGT
>NW_008358907.1:0-764 GCF_000622305.1 Nannospalax galili
TAGAATTAGTCAATTCTGCTGGCTGACTGGCAAGTCAGCTTAAAGAATCCATCTGTCTGTGCCCTGAGAATACAGAAACACACGCCCCCCCCCACTTCTACACTGTCCTCAGACTGGATTCACATTCAGATTTTTATGCTTGTTTGGCAGGCACTTTACTGGCCCATCTTCTGCCCATTTGACTGTAATCTTTATGAAACAAGTGAGACACCTGAATAGAGTCTAAAGAAAGTGCAGTCAAAATTAACATAGGGAAAGATATGAAGAATATTGGAATTCTTCCTGACAGGGCTACACATAAAGGACAAAGTGCAAGAAAAGCCCCACAGTCTGAGGGGAAAACCCATACTATCTGAAATGACCTATAAAGTGTCATGACACTCATGGCATGGTGCTTTTGAGTGACAATTACTCAAAGTTACATCATAATTCAAATGGTCTTCAATCTTCTAAGGGTAGGCACTGGGTTAAAACACTCTCAATCTGGGAAATAAAGGACAGGCTTTTTTTTTTTCTATTTTAAGAACTACATGTTAAGAGCCACATAAAAAAAATAGTGGTATAAAATCCTAAAAGTATGTTAAGCCACCACACAGGAGGCAGAGGTACGTGGATCTCTGATATCAAGGCCAGCCTGGCCAGCCTGAAGTGAGTTCCAGATTAACTGGGGCTACAGTGAGACCCTGTCTCAAAAAGATCCAGAAAAATCCTGCAAGTATATTGAAATATTCTTGCTAATTAGTAACACTCAAAATTTCTCATGG
>NW_008358908.1:0-1624 GCF_000622305.1 Nannospalax galili
CAGGAAAGATTTTGGCCTCAGGAATTTGGGGGTTGGACTGGCCTGAGAGCAGGTCCCAGGAAATATGCTGGTCTCAGGCAGCTGGTGGCTGTGAGATTCAGAGATGCAAAGGCAGATAGGGCAGGAAGAGGCCCCAAGGACTTCTGTAGACTGCACTGAGGAACTGGGTTGGTCTGGATGCAAAGGCTCAGGAAGCCAAAAGGTCAGCCCTGGCATCCAGGAATGAGGCTGGCAGGTTGTGCAGCCCAGGGAAGCAGATGGAGGTGAGGGTAGTACCAGGCCCAGAGGGTTCCCTGGGACCTCAAAAAGGAACTGTGTCTGTCTAGATGCAAGGGATCAGGAAGCAGTGGTGGTTTCCCTGGTGTCTGGGGCACCAAGACAAGGAATGGGACAGGACCCAGGCTAGAAGGAGAGAGGGGCAGGGGAGATGGGAGGGTGAATGTGGCTGGGGGAGTCAAGGCGTGGAGGGTGTGATTGACCTACCCAGGAGAGAGGTCTGCCAGTTGTGCAGGCCCAGGGAAACAGAGGGAAGGGCGGGACCAGCCCCAGAGGGTTCCTCTTGCTGTTTTTTTTTAAAGATTTTTTTTTTTAACTTAATTTTATGTGTGTGAGCCTCATGAGCTTACATGCACCACTTCTATGCAGATGTCCAGATGCCAGAGAGTGTCAGATTCCTTGGAACTAGAGTTACAGGCATTTGTGAGCCACCTGATACAGTTGTTGGGAACTGAACCAGGGTCCTTTGCAAGAGCAGTAAGTCCTCATGACTGCTAAGTCATCTCTCCAGCCCCTGTTTTGTTTTGTTTCAGTACTGGGTATTAAACCTAGGGCCTTGTGCATGCTAAGCAAGCCCTCTACCACTCAGCTAAAGTGTGTGTTTTGGGACATTTTATGAAATCAACAAGGAAGGGTACCTATACCTAAAACTGCTATCCTGTGTCCTCATGGTAGCCTCACAGCTGAACTTTTTTCTTTTCTTTCTTTCCTTCTTTCTTTCTTTCCTTCCTTCCTTCCTTCCTTCTTTCCTTCTTTCCTTCTTTCCTTCTTTCTTTCTTTCTTTCTTTCTTTCTTTCTTTCTTTCTTCCTTTCGAGCTAGACTCTCACTGGCTGACCTGGAAATCACTATGTAGACCAGGGTGGTCTCAAATTCATACAGACACAGCTGACTCTACTTGAGAGTTCTGGGATTAAAGGTGTGTGCCACTATGCCCAGCTCACCTGTGCTTATCTCACAAGCTCCCTTGAAGTTCCATGTGGTTGTGTAAACGATTTCTAGCTAGCAATACACATCCCTTCCAAACCTGAGCCACAAAGGCCTCCCATGCATAAGCCTCTATTTCTTCCAATTCACAGGCTAATCACACAGTGACCTCAAAACCACCAATGACCATTCCAAGGAATGGAGGAAAGCTGCACCCCAGCCCATACTCCAAAGGAAACCAAGAGAAAACAATGGTTTGGACACCAGCTAGTAATAAACTTTTCATGGTTAAAGCCCTGGATTCAGACGTTTCTTCTGTTGCAATAGCTTACAGTATCATAACAAATATTGCTCCTATGAGTAGATCAGTAACAATCCTTTGAAACTATAGTATGCATAAATTTAAATCTTGCAGGCTTATGC
>NW_008358908.1:1729-7136 GCF_000622305.1 Nannospalax galili
TTTTCTGGATCCCATTTCACATTACTAGTTAATAATAAGTTGCAGGATATATTTGGCATGCTTTTTTTTTTTTTGGTCTTTTTGAGACAGGGTCTCCCTGTAGCCCCAGCTGGCCTGGAACTCATAGAGATATGCCTGCCTCTGTTTCCCAAGTGCTGGGACTAAAGGTGTGAACCACCATGCCCATCTCTTAGCATGCTTTATAAAAGAGAGAGAGAGAGAGAGAGAGAGAGAGAGAGAGATTCATCTTCATGATGGTCTTTGTCCTAGTTAGTTTTCTATTGATGTGATAAAAAAAAAAAATCTCTGACCAGAAACAACTTGGGCGATGAAAGGGTTTATTGAATCTTACACTTCCAAGTGACAGTCTGTCTTTGAGGGAAGTCAGGCGGTACTCAGGGCAGGAACCTGGAGAAAAGAGCTGAAGCACAAACCATGGAAGAACGCTGCTTACTGACCTGTTCCTTTGGTCTGTACTCAACCTGCTTTCTTATACAACCCAGGACTACCTGCCCAGAGGTGGCACCTCCCACAGTGGGCTGGGCCCTCCTACATCCCTCAGCAATCAAGAAAATGCCTCACAGACATGCCCACAGGCCAATCTGATAGAGGTAATTCCCTAGTTGAGGTTCCTCTTTCCAGGTATGTCAAGTTGACAATGGAAGCCAACAATGACAGTCTTACCCCACTTTCTCATATACAACAGTATCTGAGACTGGGTAATTTATAAATAATAGATATTTGGTTTCTATACTTCCAGAAGCTGTGAAGTCCAGGGTTGAAGGACCAACAATATGCTTATAGAGGACAGCATAGACCACTGCCAAGGGTATGAGAACCAAACTATAAAACTCCAGTGGATGCATCATTGACATGAATAGTTTATACCACCTATTCTAATAATTTCCCTACAAAAGTTTTTGGGGGAAATGCAGTAAAACAAAAGATTTATATTGAAGGAAGTTTCTATGGATGCTACCTGGGTAACACTTGCCTGTCTTGTGCTCCTTCCCTTCCGGGCCCCCTTGTGGTTGGGTGGGACCTTGCAACCAGATCTGACCAACAAGCTGAGAAGTGGCTTGTGTCCCTTCCAGGATGTATTCAATCACCAATGTGACTCTCCTTGGAGCTATCTTTTCCCTCTGGCACAGGGACCAATGACATTTGAGAAGGCAGCTGTTCTGCTAGACTTGGTTCCAGTGTGACTATAATGTGCAAAGATCTCTTGCTAACCCCATACGTAAGTGAAAAATAAATCTGTTATTTTAAACCACCTAGATCTGGGGGTTGTTTGTTTTAACAACATAGATGAGCCAAATTTGACTGACACACATGGACTAATAAAGGCAAACAATTACAAATAAATCTTTGACATGGGAAAATGAAATTGATTATTATGCACACATATAGTAAAAAATGCTCTTGAAGAATTTTGAATGAGACAGGGAACACCTCACCATAGAAAATTATAGGAGAACAGAATGTAAAACAGAATGCATTAAATGAGATTCATACATGACATTATATAAAAAGTTTGCACTGGAATTGCTCAGTGCTGTTATTACTAAATAATCAGAAACATGCAAATGATGAGCCGCCTGGATCCAACAGACCTGACATTCCAACTGAGGTGGTCCCAAGCATTGGCTTGTGCTGTTTTGTATCTGAGGCAGGCGTGCCTGGGATCTCTCATGGTACTAGCTGGCATGACCAGCCAGCATCTGTCTTGAACTTCTCTCTTGCCCCTGGAGCATGAGGAGCTGTGGGTTTTGAACTAAATTGTGCTACTGGATTCATTGGACACAATCCTGTACAACCCCCCTGGGGTTGCAAGTTGCAGGTAGTGATGTGGGAAGTACCACCCACTCACGCCTACTCACTGCCTTGTTCTGTGGACTGTGGCTCATGCTGTAGATGCCTCAGCTGCTGCCTTGGATCCAGCCTCCCCAACAGCTGGTGCGGGGACCAGATGATGCAACCTAGAAGTGTGGGGGAGTAAAGCCTGTGGAGCAAGTGTTGACCAATTGGACATGGAAGCCAGGTGATGTGATAACTCTCCTCCCTTAAAGCTCAGGAAGGGAGACATAATCACTCCATACTATCTCTAAAGACATCCTGAAAGACAGTCAATTGCATTGTCACCCTCTGTGGTCAGCTTTCTAACCCACTTTTTAATTTTATTTTTTAAATATTTTGTTTATTATTTTTATTTTATGTGTATGAGTGTATTTGTATATGTATGTAAGTACACCTGTGCTGTACAACACCTGCAGAGGTCAGACCCGTGGGACTGGAATTGTGGACAGTTGTCAACTGTCATGTGGGTGCTGGGAATCAAATCATCTGCAAGAGCAGCCAGTGCTCTCAACTTCTGAGCCATCTCTCCAGCCCCTCTAACCCATTTTTTGATGCATAAGTTCCCCTTTCTCCTTTGTCTCTCTCCCATTTCATGGCATTTCACTCCCCAGCAAAACATGTTAAGGAATAATGTCAGGCACTGCCTTCTAGAGAGGGGTTCCAAGTATCAGTGATGCTTCTAAAAAAGCATCCTGCCACTCTTTTTTTTTTTTGAAAAAAAACCTTTACATATCTATTTAATATTTTTATGTGTATGTGTGTGTGCCTACATGAGTTTATGTGCATCATATGTGTCAGGAACCTGTGGAGGCCAGAAGATGTTATTGGATTTCCTGACATTATAGACTGTTTTGAGTACTCATGTGGGTACTGGGAACAAAACCTAGGTCCTCTGCAAGAGCAGTAAGCACTCAACCACTGAACCATCTCTCCAGAACCTCTGTCATGTCATGTTTACTGCAGCAGAGGTGAGGCCATGACACCACCTGAGCATAATAATGGCCCTTCTAGTACCATGACTGCCTAATCTTTACAAAGCTGTCAGAATTCTAGATACCTTATTACAATGTTTAGACAGTCAAGGATAAGAATAGAGCACCATTCCACTTCCCACAATCTGACAGCAGATGTGAAGCCTGCTGGTCAAGCCTAGCTTTTCTAATGCTCTGCTGTGGGAAGTTTCAGCCCCAGCTGCTGCCACTGTCAGTGTCATCTTCCTTCCCTTATCAGATCTAACTTCCTGCCCCACCTCCAGTCACCTGCTTCTATCTGGAGAACCAAGACACAATCTTCGGTAGATGACTTTTGACCCACACAAGCCTTTAAAGGTCCAGCAATAGCCATCAGCCAAATCTCCCTGGCACAGAATGCTTCTGTGCCCCCTGGCCTCTGGCTGGGTATCTTGTACCACAGACCTTCAGATCATACCCAGCCTGTGCCAGCTCTGGAGTGGAGCCGTCTGCAATGGTGGAGCCAGACTCCTGACATATGGGTGTCCTGTTACCTGGGAGTCACCTGCTTGTTGGTTTGGCCTGCTTTCACTTCCTGACAACTGAGCTTGTGCTGGTAACTCTCACCTTCAGGTACTGACCTTTGGCCTATGGCAGATCATCCTGGCCCCACTGGCCCCAACTTCTTGCCTTGGCTAGTAACCCCTAGCTGCCTAGATCTTATTGCATAAAATTCCATCTCTTATTTTTAAAGACTCCACAAACTTCTCTTGTTCATGCTAAGGAATAGCACATACCTAAAAATGTCTGAGTCTCATTTCTAATAGTCTCATACCTGATAAACATAGAGGCCAAAAGGAAGTACTTAAAACGTGATCATAGGGATGGACAGATGCTCAAGGGTTAAGAGCAGTTGCTGGTTCAATTCCCAGTACCCACATATGACTCTGTCGCCCCTTCTGGCCTCTACAGTCATCACACACACACACACACACACACAGAGACACACACACACACACATACACACACACACACCAGGTATACAAACATAAAAGCAAGCAAAACACATATACATAAAATAAAATATTAAAAATAAATAATAAAATGTGATCATGAAACCTAAAGAACTGCTCTTATATGAAAACAAATTCCATTCATGGAAATATCAGTAATAGCTTACAGAGCACTTACTATGTGCCAGGCACTAGTCTAGGAGTTTCAAATTTTTTTTATTTAATCAAGACAAATTTATGAGCCTACTCTTGCGCCTATTTTATAAAAAGATGGGGGGCATTTGTTGCATTTCATTACCTCTACATGATGGTTTGAATGTAAAATGTTCCTGACAGTCTTATGTTCTTCCTTGGTCCCCAGCTGGAGGCACTGTTTGGGGTGGTTGTGGAACTTTTAAGAAGTTGGGGCCACACTGGTGGGAGTAGGTCACTGAGGGAGCAGGCCATGTGAATAACAGCCAAGCCCCATTTCTGGTCTCTGTCTCTTTACTTCCCAGTCCCTTGAAAAGTGAGCAGGGAGCCTCGCTCTTCTGCCATCATGCCTTGTCCCTCATTATGGACTACAGTCTCTCAAACTATAAACCAAAATAAATCCTTCCTCCCTTAAGTTTCTTCCTGTCAGGTTTTCAGTCACAGCAATGACACTGCAGTAATTAACACACTTTGCAGGTTATACAATATTTGATCAATACCTTGAAATCTATCATCAGTCTTATCTCTTTCATAACAAAACAATTACAAAAATTTAATTAAAAATTTTAAAATTTTTTTGAAATTTAATAACCACATGATTAGAAGAAGCATTTCATTACAGCTTTAACATATTCAGTAACACATTCCAGAGCAAAGATACATCTCTTCCTAAGGTGGCTGTAAATTTTTAGGTTCACAATTGAATTAATACAGTCATACAATATTGAATTCAGTATAAACCCTATAAGACATAAAATTGAATAAATTTTTAGCCTTTAAAGAAGATCTACATTTTCTTTTAAGATATGTGGTTTCCTACATTTTTAATGCTACTAACACATGAGTCTTTAATCTCTATGTATCTGATTATTACTAGTCACAGTCGGTTACACTCAGATCCTTAGTACCTGAGTATGGACATAAAGTCATCAGGTAGATTTCACTGGTACTGTTTGTCACCTCTACTTCTAACATGAAGTAATTTTTTAAATTTTTAATAACTACATGATTAGAAGAAGCATTTCATTACAGCTTTACACACTCCAGAGCAAGAGTTCATCTCTTTCACAAGTACCTATAAGTTTCTAGGTTCACAGCTGAATTGATACAGTTATACAATATTGAACTCAGTATAAGCCCTGTAAGACATAAAATTGAATGAGTTTTTAACCTTTAAAAAAGATGTCCATTTCATTTTAGAATATAATGGTCCTTGCAGAAAGACTCATTGTTTTTGCTTCTAACACTGAGATGTTGGCGCATGCATCTCTAATTTGTATATATCTGATTATTACTAGTCACAATCAGTTGCACTCAGATCCTTGGCACCTGTGTATGTCTATAAAGTCATCGGGTAGATTTCAATGGTAATGTTTATCACCTCTACTAATTAAC
>NW_008358908.1:7330-8279 GCF_000622305.1 Nannospalax galili
TTTAATTTGTTGATTTCTCTGTGTGTGTGTGTGTGTGTGTGTGTGTGTGTATCACACAGAACATCTCAAACCATCTTATTCAACTATACAACCACTTCCCATATGGCATCCTCCCGTAGCCTCCCTTCCCTGACTAGAGCCCTTATACTCTGGTATCCCTGCTACTGTCTGCTGTGATGTTGGCACCCCGAGCTATTCCCCACTACTTGTCCATCTGGTGAATCTAGCCAGCCTATATAGAAGTCTTTGTTTTAGTAAGGTCAGCTGTTCCTCATCTAGCAGCAATCAGTTGCCAGTATTCCTTTAGATAAGATTGGGGTCTGCTGTTCATTTTACCAGTTCTATGCTGGGTTACAATCTGGGAGTCCCTTGGGCCACCCTGGCCAACAACCCAAAAGAAGGTATCTCCTATCTGGCATTGTTGCTTGTTATGTAGCCTTTAGCTATACATATGGACTCTTAAAAAATCATATTAGCCCCTTTAATCTTTGGTTATACTTTCCTTTTGGGTGTTTAAGGCCATACAGTTGGCCCAGATAAACCAGTTTAGTCGCCTGGAACTAGTCGACCTAGGAGGGCAAGGAGCAAAAACTGCCCTTTATGACCCTCTGACTAAATTGTTATAGGCCTGATAATCATCCAAGAATGTTAGTTCCACCAGTCTGGTACTTTTAATTACGGCATGTCATGGAGATAAATCTTGGGCAAAGACCAACTGTTCTCAGATAAACCTTACCTAAACATACATTTTTTATCTGCTATGTATAATTTGTCAGGTTGTAGGAGTAATAGGCCTCTCTTTGGTTTTCAAAACTAGCTAGGCATTGTTTAACTCTCACATTGTCTCACCCCTCCATCATGGTTTTCCCACTTAAGGTGCTGCCACTTCCCCCCCCTTTCTTCCTTACTAATACCCTTGCTCCTATGATCCTACCTCTGTTGAGCTTCT
>NW_008358908.1:8505-9335 GCF_000622305.1 Nannospalax galili
CAATGGAGAACATATGTCGATTTTTTTTTCTGAGTCTGTGTTACTTCACTTAGTATAACAGTTTCTAGTTCCATCCATTTACCTGCAAATTTCATGATTTCATCTGTCTTTACTGCTGAGTAAAACGCCATCATATAAATAAACCACATTTTCATTATCCACTAGTCAATTGAAGGACACGTAGGTTGCTTCCATCTCTTAGGTACTGTGAAAAGAGCAGCAACAAACATGGATGTACAAGTGTCTATGCAATAGGATGAGTTTTGGGGTATACACCAAGGAGTGGTATAACTGGGTCAAGTGGTAGGTTCATTTGTAGTTTTTTAAGAGTTCTCCACACTGCTTTCCATAGGGGTTGAACAAGTTTGCAGACACACCAGCAGTGGATGAGCATTTCCCTTTCCCCACATCCTCTCCAACATTTGGTATCATTTGTTCTCTTGATCTTAGCCAGTCTGACTGGGGTAAGATGAAACCTTAAAGTGGTTTTATTTGCATTTCCCTAATTATTAGTGATGTTGAATGTCTTTAAGATGATTCATAGGCCATCTTTAGTTGTTCTTTTGAGAACTCTCTGTTCAGCTCCTTAGCTCATCTTTTAATTGGGTTACTTCTTATCTTGATTCTCTGTTTTCTGAGTTTGTTATATATTCTGGATATTAAACTTCTGTCAGATGTGTCACTGGTGCAGATTTTCTCCCATTCTGTGGGTTTTCTCTTCACTTCCCGGGTCACCTCCTTTGATGTACAGAAGTGTTTTAGTTTAATGAGGTCCCATTTGTTGATTCTTGCCCTTGTTTCCTGAGCAATTGATGTCCGGTTTAGAAAAT
>NW_008358908.1:9522-12903 GCF_000622305.1 Nannospalax galili
AGATGCTTCTGAACCATCTTTATTTCTTCTTTTGAGAACTTCCTGTTCAGTTCCTTAGCCCATCTTTTAATTGGGTTGCATCCTTTCTTGATACTTTTTTTTTTGAGGTCTTTATATATTCTGGATATTAAACTTCTGTCAGATGTGTCACTGGTGCAGATTTTCTCACATTCTGTGGGTTTTCTCTTCACTTCCCTGGTCACCTCCTTTGATGTACAGAAGTGTTTTAGTTTAATGAGGTCCCATTTGTTAATTCTTGACCTTGTTTCCTGAGCAATTTATGTCCGGTTCCTACACCTATATCTTGTAGGTTTTTCTGAACGTTTTCTTCTAGAAGTTTCAGAGTTTTAGGCTTTGAATTGAGGTCTTTGATTCATTTGGAATTGACTTTTGTGCAAGGTGAAAAATAGGGGTTTAGTTTCATTCTTCTACAGGTGGAGATCCAGTTTTGCCAGCATCATTTGCTGAACATGCTGTCTTTCCTCCAGTGAATGTTCTTGGCCCCTTTCTCAAATATCAGTTGGCTAAAATTGCATTTACTCATATTTGAGTCTTCAATTTTGTTCCATTGATCTATGGGTCTATTTTTGTGCCAGTACCATGTTGTTTTTATGACTATAGCTCTGTAATACAGCTTAAAATCTGGTACAGTAATCCCCTGGCATGGCTCTTTGTGCTCAGGGTTTCTTTGGCTATTCAAAGTCTTTTGTGCTTCCATATGAATCTTAGGATATTTTTTATCCAATTTTGTGATAAATACCATGGGGATTTTGGTTGGCATTGCATTGAATCTATAAATGGCTTTTGGTAAGATGGTCATTTTACAAACATTAATTCTTCCAATCCTTAATCATGGGAGGTCCTTCAATCTTCTGATGTCTTCCTCAATCTCTTTCTTTAAAGGATTAAAATTTTTATTGTAGAAGTCTTTAATGTCTTTGGTCAGGTTTATTCCGAGATTTTTTTTCCAGCTGTTGTGAAGGAGAGGGATTCCATGTGCTCTTTCTCTGATTGTTTGTTATTAGTATATAGAAAGTCTACAGACTTTGGTAGGTTAGTTTTGTAACCTTCCACTTTACGGAACGTGTTAATAATTTCTAGGAGTTTTCTGGTGGAATTTTGGGCGTCTCTTAGATATAATATCATATCATCTGCAAAAAGGGATAATTTGATCTCTTCTTTTCCAATTATTACTCCTTTAATTTCCTGCTCTTGTCTTATTGCTCTTGCAAGAGTTTCAAGCAAATGTTGAAGAGAAGTGGAGATACTGGACAGCCTTGTCTGTTTCCTGATTTCAGTGGGAATGCTTCCAGTTTTTCTCCATTTAGAATGATGTCGGCTGTGGCATTGTTATATATGGCTTTAATTATATTGAGGTATGTTCCCTCCAATCCAACTCCCTCTAGGACTTTGAACACAAATGCATGCTGAATTTTGTCAAAGGACTTCTCTGCATCTGGTAAGATGACAGTATGGTTCTTGTCTTTGAGCCCATTTATATGATTTATGACATTTATTGACTTACCTATATTGAACCATCCCTACATCTCTGGGATAAAGATGACTTGATCATGGTGGATGATGTTCTTGATGTGTGTCTGTATGTGGTTTGCAAGTATCTTGTTGAGAATTTTTGTATCTATGTTCTTTAAGGACATGGGTCTATTGTTTTCTTTTTTTGATTGTATCTTCACCTTGCTTTAGTATTAGAGTGGTGCTGGCTTCACAGAAGAAATTTGGAAGTCCCCCCTCCATTTCTATCTTTTTGAATAAATTAAGTAGTATTAGATGTAGATCTTCTTTAAATGTCTGATAGAATTCTGCTGTAAATCCATCTGGTCGTGGGCTTTTTCTAGTCAGGAGGTTTTGAATTACTGTTTCAATTTCTTTTTGTGTTATGGGTCTGTTTAAGCTGTTAATCTATTCTTGGTTTAATTTTGGTTGTTCCATACCTTTAGATATCCACCCATTCCTTTTAGGTTTTCAAATTTAGTAACATATTTTTTTAAAGTATTCCCTTACAATTCCCTTCTGTATCTTTCTGGTGTCTGTTCTGATGTTTCCCCTTTCATCTCTGATTTTGTTGATTTGGAGGTGCTCTTTCTTTCTTTTGGTTAACTGGGCTAGTGGTCTGTCACTCTTGTTTATCTTTTCAAAGAACCAGCTCTTAGATTCATTGATTCTTTGTATTGTTTTCTTTGTTTCAATTTCATTAATTTCTGCCCTGATTTTTATTTCTTCTTGTCTGCTGGGTTTCAGTTTCATTTGTTGTTGCTTTTCAAGTGTCTTGAGTTGCAATGTTAAGTCGTTTATTTGTGTTCTTTCCTATTTTTTGATGTAGGTACTTAGAGGTATAAATTTCCTCTAAGGACAGCTTTCAGCGTGTCCCAGAGGTTTTGTTCTATTGAATTTTCCTTATCATTTAGTTCCAGGAATACTTTTATTTCTCTCTTAATTTCACTTTTGACCCATTCATCATTCATGAGTGTGTTGTTTAATCTCTGTGTGTTCATGTGGTGACTAGGGCTTCTTCCATTGTTGATTGTAAGTTTTATTGCTTTGTGGTCTGATAGAATGCATGGAATTATTTCAATCTTTTTTATTTGTTGAGGTTTGTTTTGTGCCCCAGTATATGGTAGATTTTGAAGACGGTTCTATGGGATGCTGAGTAGAAATTAGGTCCTTTGGTGCCAGGGTGGAATACTCGGCAGATGTCTGTTAAGTCCATTTGATATATGGTATTGTTTAATATACATGTATCTCTGTTAACTCTCTGCCCTGTTGACCTATCTAATGGAGACAGTGGGGTACTGAAGTCCCCTACTATTAATGAGCTGAGATTAATCTGGGCCTTAAAGTCTGTAGTATTGTTTTTATGAAGTTGTGTGCACCAGAGTTTGGTGAATATATGTTCATGATTGTAATATCTTCTGGATTTATTTTTCCTTTGATCAGAATGAAGTGGCCTTCTTTATCTCTTCTGATTAGTTTTTGTTTAAAGTCTATTTTGTCAGATATTAGAATTGCAATGCCTGCTTTTTTTCTTAGTACCACTTGCTTAGTATATTTTTTCCATCCTTTCACTTTAAGATAGTATCTATTCTTGAAAGTGAGATGAGTTTCTTGTAGACAACAAAAAGATGGGTTTTGTTTCTTAATCCATTCACCTAGTCTGTGTCTTTTGACAGGGGAGTTCAGCCTGTTAATATTTAAAGTTATTAATGAAAGATGTGTGTTGAATCCTGTCATTTTTATTTCTGTTTACATTCTTGATATAGCTGTACTTTTCCACAGTTATATGTTCATTGAATTTCTTTCTGCAATCCCTTGGGTATAGTCATTCCTTTCTTCAGCTCTTTCTATTGCTTCTAAACTCTCCGA
>NW_008358908.1:12921-13772 GCF_000622305.1 Nannospalax galili
TGAATTCTTTCAGCCTATTTATGTCATGGAAGATTTTTCTTTCCCCGTCAAGTATAATAGATATTTTGGCTGGGTATAGTAATCTGTGGTCATTTAAAACTGGGAATACTTTGGTCCAGCCTCTTCTGGCTTTCATAGTTTTCACTGAAAAGTCAGCTGTAATCCTAATGGGTTTTCCTTTATATGTGACTTGTTGTTTCTCTTTTGCAGCTTTCAGTATTGTCTCTTTGTTCTGTATGCTTAGTGTTTTTACTATGATGTGCCGTGTACAATCTCTTCTCTGGTTCTGTCTGTTTGGTGTTCTATATGCTTCTTGTATTTGTTTGGGCATGTCTTTCTTTAATTTTAGGAAAATTTTCTTCCATGATTCTGTTGAAGATCTGGTCCATGCCATTATCTTGGGATTCTTCTCCTTCCTGTATGCCTTCATAAGTTTGGTCTTTTTATGGTGTCACATAATTCCTGCATATTCCATTCTTGTGATTTCTTAAATTTTTCATAATCTTTGCTTGAGTGGTCTAGTTCATCCACTTTATCTTCCAGTCTTGATATTGAGACCCTGTTTTCCATTTCATCCTGTCTTTTCTAATTGGCTTACTGAGTGTTTCATTTCCTTTTTCCTTTCAGCCTGAGTAGTCTTCAATACTTCTAGCTCTTTTTTGAATTCATTCAGAAGTTTATCCCTATCTTCCTTCAGCTCTATGATTACCTTGTTTGTGTGTTCTTTAAATTCACTGAATTCTTTTATCATATTCATCATTGTTCTTTTGAGTTCCATGTCCTGCATTGTCTCTAGGACGTTCTCATTGTGCTCCTCTAGAGGATTACTGGTATTTGGTGGGGATATGTTA
>NW_008358908.1:13867-20941 GCF_000622305.1 Nannospalax galili
TGCTTCTTTCTGTAAACTTTATGTGCCTTTGTGGTTTAGTTTTTGGGCATGAAAAGCTGGTTCCTCTAAGCTTCTGGTTCTCTCTTTTGATTTTATATTGGAGTGGCCACATTGCTTTTGTCTTCAGGAGTTCTCACAGAGGCCCAAGTCAGATGAGGATCAGATGCTCTCAGGCTTTCTGCTAAGGTATGAATCCCTCCAGGAAAGATGTTGTCTTCAGGAATTTGGAGGTTGGACTGGCCTGGGAGGAGGGCCCAGGAAAGATGCTGGTTTTGGGTAGCTGGTGGCCGTTCCACCCAGAGATTTAAAGGGAGATGGGGGGTGGGAAGTGGCCTCAAGTGCTCCTGGGGACTACAGGAAGGAACTGGGTTGGTATGGATGCAAAGGATCACGAAGCCGAGAGGTCAGCCCTGATGTCTAGAAAAGAGACTGATGGGTTGTGCAGCCCAGGGAAGCAGAAGGAGGTGAGGGGTGGGACCAGGCTCAGAGGGCTCCTGGGGACTGCATGAAGGAACTGGCTTGGTTTGGATGCAAAGGATTAGGATGCAGTGATGGTTCCTCTGGTGTTTGCGACACCAAGACAAGGAATGGGACAGGACCCAGGCTAGGAGGAGAGACCAGCAGGGGAGATGGGAGGGTGAATGAGGCTGGGGAATCAAGGCGTGGAGGCCACAATGGACTTACCCAGGAGAAAGGCCGGTGGGTGTCATTCTTACATTCTTTTAGCCCACTCTTTCACAAAGTTCCCTGAGCTTTTGATGGTGGGTGGTTGGTACAGAGGACCCATCCAAAGCTGTGCACTCAGTGTTATTTATCCTTGGCACTTTGACCAGTTACAAGTCTCTGAGTTAACCACTACTCACTGCAGAAAGAAGTTCCTAAAACAAAGACCTCTAGATAGGCTGACTAGATTCACCAGATGGGCAAGTAGTGGGGAACAGCTGGGGGGTGACAACATCAAGCAGACAGTAGCAGGAATAACAGAGTATAAGGGCTCTAATGGGGGGAGGGAGGCTATGGGAGGGTGCCATCTGGGAAGTGGGTGTATAGTTGAATAAGACAGCTTGAGATGTTCTGTGTGATATACACACAGGTGCCAAGGATCCGAGTGCAACCGATTATGACTAGTAATAATCAGATACATACAGATTCGAGATGCATGCAGCAGCATCTCAGTGTTATGAGCAAAAACAATGAGTTTTTCTGTAAGAAACTATATTTTAAAATGAAATGGAGATCTTTTTTAAAGGTTAAAAACTCATTCAATTTTATATCTTACAGGGCTTATACTGAGTTCAATATTGTCTAACTGTATTCATTGAACAGCAAACCTAAAAATTTTATAGCCACTTTTGAAGGAGATGTATCTTTGCTCTGGAAACTGTTACTGAGTATATTAAAGCTGTAATGAAATGCTTCTTCTAAAAATTTTTTTTTTAATTTTTTAAAAAAAAAAAAGAATGTAAGAGCCACTGGATGGGAGGAGAGCTGTAAAATGCTGACTTCTGGACATGGCATGGCTTTTGCACATATCAACTTACAACAGCCTATACAAAACCAGCACAAGATCAAGCCAGTCAAAATTCCAGCACAGATAAGGGAGGAACCTAAGGCCCTACCCCTATTGGAGAATCTATTGGCTGCTGAGGGAGGAGCATGACTCTCCTTTGGACATGTGGAAAGTTTCTGTTAAGTTGCTCATGGCCCAGTGTACAGCCACACACCCATGTGCATATGGTCAGTACTAAATGGACTCAAGGATTACTAATAACAATGTAAAAAGAAGATATAAAGTTGAGGAGAGATGGGGTTTGGGACCCTAGGGGGAGTTGAAGGGAGATAGTGGTAGATGGATATGATCAATATATATTGTATAATGCTTTCAAAGAATAAAAATATTTTAAAAGATACATGTATATGTATATAAAATGTTATGATATTGTTTATAGTACCAAAAACTTGGAGATAGCCTGTATAGCCATCTAGCAGCAGAACATTTATTAATTCTGTGGAAGTGCATTCATATAGTTACGTATTATAGCATACAAGCCATGTATAAGAATAAGGTAGATCTATGAGAACCAGCATGGAACATGTCCAGGATATGTTGTTGATTGAAAAATGAAGAAATTACATATTCCATTTTTCTAAGATAAAGTGTATTTATAAAGTACCTAATTTATAAATGTATAATTTATATATTTATGTGATGTCTGAAACACTAAGTCATTAATGTTAATGACTTCTCTGTGTTCAGTAATGGGGCAGCAGCATGGGCAACAGAGTACTTAAAATGTCTATTTTATATGTAACTGAGGTTTCTCGCTGGTTTAGAAGCATCTAGGACTTTTATAAGAAGAAACACTCAGCATATCAGTTCTCCTTTTAAATTTAAAGTTCTATGGAGATTTTTCAAATGCCACTTATCTATCTGCCACTGCAGTGGACAAAGACTGCTTGTCTTCCTAAGGATCTTTAAGTCTTCTTGTTCTTTGGTCATGAGATGCCAATGTGACCTTTCATTGATTCAATCTTTCATATATGTATGATTGCATTTCCACTTTTTTTAGTATTTAAGGCTTCTGAAATGTTGCAAGTTTCACATTTATTTTTCCTTCTGTTTTATTTCATTATTTCATATTTGTTTGTTTTATTGTGCTGAGAATTGAACCAGGACCCCAAGCACAGTACCACTGAACTATAAGCTCAGCCTCCTTTTCTAAATATTGAGACAAGGTCTCATTAAGTTACACAGGCTGTCCTTGAAGCCCCCTAGAGCCCAGGCAGCTCTTCCTTTGGGCCCAGCCTCCCAGAAGATGGGATTACAAGCCTTCACAACCAGGCCTGGTATATCTCACAATTTTATTATCATAGCAGGGTGATATGGGGTTCAAAGCCATATTGTGATGCTCATATTGCAGAGAGAGCACATTCAATTTCATGGATTATCTCATGTCAACCCAGTTGGCTCTGATGCTGGTGTCTGTAGTTGATCATTTCTTCAGAAAGTGTTGGGGAACCCTGCTGTTAGGGTTGTAGTTCTCCATGTCTGGATAGCCCTAAGGGGCTCGGCGCCAAATGGAAGGACTCCCCTTTTCAGCAGGGGGCCTCCTGCTCTCTTCCTGGCTTACCTGGAAAGTGCCACCAAGCACGGATGCCTGACCTTATCTAAAAACATGACCTTTGGCATAGTTACCTGGAGTAAAAACTACCCCCAGGTTTTTTCTATATGATAATCAGGCATTGCCTGATAGTCTGGAAGATAGGAGCCCACTGCCACATGTAAATAAAGCACCTATCAACTGAGGCTTTTGCTACTGCCTCCACACTATAAATTCTCTAGTTCTCCCACTGAATAAACGGAGCTGTTTCACTGTCTGGAGCTGTATCACTGCTGTTTCACTGCGCCTGGGACCAGTCTCCCCAGAAGGGCTGTCTTCCGTCAGTGCTCACTGGCCGTCCTGACCCCGTTTGCCCCTTCTGCTCTCCCTGCCCTCATGGGCTGGTGGCCAACGACCCACAAAGAGAGGGTGAGACCCCCGCAAGAAAGGTTTTTTTTTTTTTAAGCTTTCATGTGTTTTGAGACAATGGAGTTCCCATTAATTATTTTGCTATTATTGATCCTTAAATATCAAAGAAATTTACAACACAGTCTTCTGCATGACTCTAAGGATACAGTAAAGCAAAAAGATTGCATGTATACCTTTGAAAATCGTCTGGAATAAATGGATTCACCACCAGTGCCTGTATGTCTCTGAAAAAAGTAGCAAACAATGAAGATACCTAATATTGGATATATCAAGGTAAGAAAGAACACACTAGGGTGTTTATTAATGCCAACTGTCCCTCAGGTGTTGAGCATGCTTCCCACAATAAGGGGGTGAGTGAGGCAGCACTGAGAAAGGAGCTGGTGGCGACTCCCATCAGTTTGGAGAAGAGTAGGAACATAATATACAAATGCAAAAACATGCTCTGCTGTCATAGAACCAGCATGTCGAGCAAAATACAGAAGAAAACAGGTGAAATAAGTAGATTATGAACCAAAATGTAAAAGCTAAACAGGAAAGCGTTTAGAGGCGACTGCCTTAGTGACTGGGGGGCAGGTAACAGTCATGGGAAGCAGGAATTATTACAGTTTTTAACGGCCATTGGACATCAAACTAAGAGAGTCTGCTTATCAGAAAGCACTGTTATGAAAATAAGTAAAACACAGGCTAAAAGGGAATATTTACAAGAGTGTATAATTGGCGAACAGCTGGTAAGCACATTAAAACGAATCTGCAAAACTAAACCAAAAATGCAAGAGTAAAATTAACTAACTTTGCTGCGGAAAAATTGAATAGATAAAATAAGACATATAAATGTGCAGTAGGCATGAAGGCTAGTCTACATCATTAGTCACTAGGGAAATGAAAAATTAAAAGCCCAGTAAGGCACTGCTACATACCTACCCCAGGTAGCTAAAATTTAAAAAGACAACACCACCAAAAGTTGGAAATGATGGGTGACAAAGTCAGCATTGCTCATTTTGGTATGGGCATAAAATGCTACAAGCTTTGAGAAATCATCTCAAACTTTCTCACACATACCTGCACCATGACCCAGCAGTTTCACTGCTTGGCATTGACCAAAGGGAAATATAAACACAATTCACAAAAGCACTTATACAGAATATTCACAGGTTTAAAAAATATTTTATTTATTTTGTGTTTGTTTTATCAGTGTATTGCCTGCCTGTATATAAGTGCACCCATGTTGTGCAATGCCCATGGAGGTCAAAAGAAGGCATTGGATCATCTGGAGTTGGAGTTACAGTCAGTTGTTAGGTGCCATGTGGATGCTGGGAATGGAACCCAGATCCTCTGCAAGAGCAGTCAGTGCTCTTAACTGCTGAGCCATCTCTCCAGCCTCCACAACTTTAATCTTAACACTCCCAAGCTTGAAACTATCCAAGTACCATTAACAAGAGAATATACAATGAACTGCCATAAGTTCTTAGAATGAGATGCAAATAGGACAAAATTGCTGTTCATTTCAGTTTCCTGATGCTGTGATAAAACACTGACCAAAAACCAGCTAAAGTCAGTTGGGCTTACAGGGTACAATCCATCATCAAGGGAAGCTGAGGCAGAAACTCCAGGCAGGAACTGAAGCAGAGACCAAGGAGAAATGCTGCTTATTGGCTAGCTTCCATGGCTTGCTCAGTTACCTTTCTTATATAGTCCAGGCCCACATGCCTAGGGATGGCACTGGCCACAGTGGGCTGGGCCCTTGTACCTCAATTAGAAATGAAGAAAATGCCCCCCCCCAATAACATGGCCCAGGCCACTCTGATAGAGAGAAGTTCTCAAATGAGGTTCCTTTTTCCCAGGTGTCTCTAGTTTGTGTTAAGTTGACAAAAACTAACCAGCAAAATTACTGATGCATGGATAGATCTAAAAATATTGTACAGAATGAAAGACTCTTACACAAGAGTACATTCTGTAAGATTCTGTTTCTGTAGAGTTTTAAAGTAGGTGAAACTTAATTGATAGTGCAGTAAATCTAAAGTCTGCCTCCATGAGTGTGGGAGGGTATATGAGGGGAAATCTCTGCTAGGGCTTTGTCTTGTTAAAGGTTTGGTATACAAGTGTATCCCTTCTAATGAGTAAACGTACACTTAAGATCTGGATGCTTTACAAGCCTGGTGTGGTGGCACACGCCTTTAATTCCAGCACTCGGGAGGCAGAGGCAGAGGCAGGCAGGTCTCTGTGAGTTCAAGGCCACCCTAGTCTACATAGTGAGTTCCAGGACAGCTGGGGCTACAGGGAGACCCTGTCTCAAAAAAAACAAAATAAAAACAAAAACAAAAAGATCTGGATGCTTTATAACATGTACATCTTACATCCTAAGGAACCCTTTGCTTTTGTTTGCTTGCTAGAGTTTTTTGAGACAGTATCTCATATAACACTTGCTGATTTTGAACTTGCTCCAGGACAGCTGGAGCTACAGGGAGACCCTGTCTCAAAAAGACCAAAAAATGAGATAGGTGGATGCATGTTGACAAAGCAAGTTTAGTAACATGTTAATGACAACATCTAGGTATGCAGCTGTCCCCTGAAAAATTCTTTTTGTTTAGTCATGGTTTTGAAACTGTCCTATTAAAATGTTGGATGATGTGGCAGGAGAGAATGGGATAAGCAGAATAAAACATACACGAAACACAAAACATAGAACATCATGAGCAGCAAGAGGGAGTGTGAGGGTATGAGCAGCACCGACGAACTGAATTACAGGAGTCTAAGGAGCCGAGACAAACACTATGCAAATAATATTGACTAACATTGTAAAATGGAGAGCAAGAGAATAAAAAGATGCAAACTTGTTTTATTATGCTCGCGGTGGAAAACCACTAGACATTTTCTAACAAGAGTAGAGGATTACTAATATTTATAGTATGTATAAAAATGAAGGGAATGAGATCAAACAGGATATAACATTAAACATAGGTGAGATAACTAATCTAAGATAAAAACACATTTCAACTCTATCTTTTATAACAGGGATTTGCCAACACACACACACACACACACACACACACACACACACACACAGTGATTTAGAAAGGCTAAAAAGTAAAAAGAAAACAAAATTGTGCTGACCAAAATAAGCGAAAACAAACCAGAGAGTCAAATCTGCAGTTTCAAACAAGACAGGATTCAAACATACCTTGAGATCTATACTAACTGGGTCAGAGGGATTCAAAGGACACTTTTTGCTCCTTGCCCTCCTGGGTCGATTAGTTCCCAGGGACTATGAGCATCACGCAAAATGTCCTGTAATGGTGGTGGGTCATCTGACCTCTTGATCAAGGAAACCAAGGAGACCCCCCCAGATGGACTTGAACCAGTGTCCAGTCTATGAAGAGGAGGGTAAACACAGAGGAATCATTTCCTCCATGCTTCCAAGAGGAGCCAACAATGGTCGAGCAGGACCTTTGACTTATCCTCACATGGATGGAGCTGGTAAAAGAAAGGAGCCAGGGGCTCCTCCCAACCCCATGGGACCCCTGAGGAACAAATCCTCTAACGACCT